>NW_007360769.1:0-1072 GCF_000192795.1 Vavraia culicis subsp. floridensis | reverse complement strand
GCACAATGAAAGTATCAAGAACATTTGCATGCCAATCCCTTTTTATTTCTTTTTATCTTCTCTCCAAATCAGGTAAATTACAAGGTAGCAGCAAAATAGTATCAAAAATCAACGGTAGAATAAAAAACCGATAGGATAGTACTCACTGGTTTTCTTTCGCCAATTTGCTCATGTATCATATAAAGAAGATAATGTTTAAAATTAATTTATAAATTATATTCATTCTTTCCATAAACAGCATTTTTATAACCGAGTCAAAATGTGATAGATATCAAGATGATATGTTTGCAGTACATTTATAGCACAAATGAACACAATCTTTTATGAAGTGTACGCAGCAGTTGCTAGCTTTTTCGTGTTTCAACACGTGAATTAGTCTTTCTAAGTCATATGAACAAAATTTTCTCTATAAGTTAATATTAACATGTTGATGCAAAGCATTCAGAGGACACTATATGTCTTCGTAAATGACATTCACAGCTATGTAGAATAAATTACGCTTTCGAATACAATTTTTGGACAACCATGTTCAGCTCATAATATGACTCAATAGTAATATCATCGAACACTATAAATGATGTGTTGGCAATACTACTTCGCCGACATATTCCTTTTATGTCTACAAGTAGGCTGTGCAGTAAATACAAACGTGTTATTGTGGCCTGCCATCACCACAAATTCGATCGTGATCTTAGGCTGCTACTAGAATGGTGACGACAGAGGTACAGAATGTTTTCTCATTGCAAGAAGGCTTTGAACAAGACCCATGCATAGCTGAACATAAGAGTCAGCGAGCCAGAATACAGCCAACTTAAATAAAAGTACCATGTACAAACATCTTACAGCAATTTTTGTGTTTACTAGACAGATGCGGTATTTAATATCATGTAAATAAAAGAACGAATAATCAAGTATGTTAATTGCATCTTAAAATGCAGAAAGAATTTACTCAAAACTATTCACAATTCCAAAGAATGCACTTAGAAGGGAGCGCGAGATAAACAGAAATCATGGGCAAGCATAATTATAGATCTGCAGCCACGTTACAATATTTGCTGAGAATAGGCTTACC
>NW_007360768.1:0-1075 GCF_000192795.1 Vavraia culicis subsp. floridensis | reverse complement strand
GTTTGTTGTAGAAAACACAGGGGCAAGGCGGCATACAAGGTTGCCTATGATGAGCAGATCCTGTAAATTGATTATTTGCATTTTTAAATGTTATGTCGGTTGCTGGTGAGATACCATCCGTTATATTGCTCCTTATTTAGGATTAAAATGCTGCTCTATCCTCAATCGTTAAACTACGTATTGAGATGCATTCGATCATCATCTTGTGGGACATGTGTTTAGGAGAAATCCAAAAAACATTGGTAGATGGAGCACTTATTAATAATGGCGATCTAGATCATAGGCAAAACCTTGAACCTATCGTTGCAACCAGCATTCTTCCCACGAGCAGTGCACCAGCACAGTAATATTATGGAGCGCCAACAAGAAGAGCATCTTAAGTGCTATGACAAAGATGGTTTGTCGCTGCTGTTGCAAAAATATGTTATAGTGCCTCTGTAGGGTCAGCAGGTTGCAATGTACTTCACCTCCCGAAAATTGGTGTGAACAACAAAAGGCACAAATGATGAAACAACTGGAGCAGAAGAGGATTCCTTGTAAATGTGATCATAACCATGGAATATATCTCTGGGCAACCGGTATCTTTACGTACTCTTGGAGGATGATATGTGCAAATGTTTTTAGTATGGCCATTGGAGCTATTAACATCTAAGCGCATGGCTTCATTGTACCTGGCTTGTATGGTAGCGTGTGGTGCTCGTTTAATATAGACATGCTGTCCTGTAACCCTTGTTCCAACGGGCTTTGGCTATAGTGAATGCTTTCAGCAAACCAGGAAAGAAACTTCTTGTGTTGCCACTAGCACAAAGAAATAATGAAGAAACAAAAGTGTACAGTATGTGGCGGTAAGTTGATATGTTTTTGAGTAAACCTTTCCGTACTGGAGAAGACACTGAGATGTGAAAACAGCGGATAAGAATACAAGACACAAGTTATTAGACTTCCTGAGCAATAAACAATAAATACTCCTGGTTAATAACAACCTCGAGACTCATTACATGTAATTGTTTTTGCCATTTCTCATTTTGTTTACAGAGCCTGATGTTCACAGATAAATATTTATAAGGATGATTTA
>NW_007360767.1:0-1083 GCF_000192795.1 Vavraia culicis subsp. floridensis | reverse complement strand
CATGTACAAGAGCTGCTGTCACTTCGGCAAGCTGGCCTGCACACCAAGAGATAGCTATCCAGAGTATATCAGATCGCTGTTCACCGATACAGCAAACAGCGATCATAAAAACTTCAAGGCCAACATACGATCGTACAACAGTGCCCTGTCGTTTGTGTCGATGGGTGCAAATGTGGAGCAATTCACACGAGGGGTGTACTTCTTCAAGGTGCATGGTCAGGTCTACCACAACACATACAACATAAACCCGCTTGAAAACACTAACAGGAGATACTCGCAGTTGTATGTGATTAATACAAACGATGCCACAGATCTGAGATCGAGAAACCCTGCAAATGAGAAGTGTAATAGAGCAATACTACACAATCTTGACAGGACAATAAGAGAAGTCAACCCGTATGCAAAATCTTGCTGAGGTTGATGGGAGTACAGTGCGTGAAGGAAATATGTTGATGGTAAAT
This sequence comes from Vavraia culicis subsp. floridensis, assembly GCF_000192795.1. NCBI lineage: Eukaryota > Fungi > Microsporidia > Pleistophoridae > Vavraia > Vavraia culicis. Next base: position 622 of record NW_007360767.1, on the reverse strand, counting down.
GTGATGTCTAACAAGAACATTCATCGTGACATGAACAGGTACAATGTTCCTACAACGGGCGAGATCGCGATGATATATAGCGAAACACAGCGAGCATTCATGCTCAAGAGAAGACAGTTTCCGGTTCTTGTTTCGTTTGCGATGACAATCCACAAGTCACAGGGCCAGTCATTTGACAAGGTAGGTGTTTATCTGCACAGCCCAGTCTTTGTGCATGGTCAGTTGTACGTAGCTTTGTCGAGAATGCGCTATGAAAACGGTCTAAGGGTGTATGTTGCTGACAATGGAGACCATGGAAAGCGTGAGAATGATAAAGTATACACAAGAAATGTTGTATACAATGAGCTATTGGAATGAAAGTAAATTATTGATTTTGTAACCACAGAACAGTTAGTAGAAAGGAATGACCTGATGTTTTAGTCACATTCAAAAGCGCTATTTTGATCTACTACCCATTCATCACCCATTGTGCAAACGAGATAGCGTATCTAGTGAATTATATTGAAATCGTGCAGTAATAAAATGCCAATATATTACTGGATACAGGTATGACGTATATTATGATTACAAGATGAAACGATCAATTCGGACCAGATATTTTGTGTTATACCAGTCTTTCGTT
>NW_007360766.1:0-1085 GCF_000192795.1 Vavraia culicis subsp. floridensis | reverse complement strand
CATGCTGATTGTCATAAAACCATATTAATGTTGGCTATTTACAAACTGCTTTTCTAGCGAGATCACTTACCGTACCTGTTTGTGTCAAGGGTTAGACGATAACTTATTCATGCAGTCAACAATTCTAGATCCTGCTTCATAACAACACTCATCTGTCATATGAGACTATTCTAAGTAGCTAGTGGTATCTGGAAGATGAAATACCAACAATTTTTTGATTATTCTCAAATTACTAGAGGTTACACAACAAGAATCAGAAAAATCATTTCTTGCATCATAAGATATACACTGTTAAATACTTATAGAACAATTTTCACTCTTCACTCGATACAAATAACTCATTTCATACTTTACTTTCTTGGTTGTGCTCCTCTTTTGATCTTCTTGGTGGGTGGCAAAGTGATAGTAAACAGAATCAATGTGTGAACCTGGCTTTATCATTTGTTGCATGTCAAAAAAAGAATCTATTGGCAACTCGCTGCAGTAATACCTCTTACATAGAAACCATCTCTAATCATGCACGGATTGTTACTGGAAATGTTTCATTCTTGGGCATATAAGCTCAACACACCTACCACTATTGCTGTGGTGACCAGATAAATTTATGTTGTCAGCATAACATCGTGCAAGCTAGGATTTACTGTGTGTTCGGTATCAACAAAACATCCATACTCTAACGAACAGGCATGCTTTTCAACGGTCAATAATCTGCACCTTTTATTTTCTGCAGAGCTAATAAACCGGTAATATTAGTCGTAGTAGTACAAACTAGACTATCAAGTTTCACATTTCTTCTCTTTAAAGGTTACTACCATCTATTTGTACTTCAACTTTGAATACACCCTTGTGTTCTGTTGAACCGTAAAGACGATCAATACATCCGCTGCATTCCTGCCACTATTTTTGGTTCACAACTCGTAACAAAGCCTTTCATAATCAGATACCGATACTATAACATCAATTCAGCATCTGCTGCCTATCATTTACAGCAGAAATAACGAATAATAAATGAGATCACAAATACCCATGATCAATTTATAAACGGTATTAAACATAAAACACTATATGCGTCATCAGAATACTGG
>NW_007360765.1:0-1091 GCF_000192795.1 Vavraia culicis subsp. floridensis | reverse complement strand
TAATGCAAATACTTCTGTAAAATGGGATTTACAATGTTGTATGCCGATATGTTAGGACTATTTTTATTAAATACAAATGGGAATGTGAAAAATAGACAGAATGATATTGAAGTAAATTAGATATTTAAAGTATAAAAAGGCAATTTTACAGCCATACATGCACCAAATTATGGTTCGACTCACTTTTAGTTGCGTAATAAAAATGATGCATTGCAGCGATTCTGACGGCACACTGCAAAATTATGCTAGAAATATGGCTGATTTGATTAATCCAGTTGATGTGGATAATCCTGATGATAGCGAAGCAACTAGCACATGTCTTCGGAGAGATGAATCTTAAAATACCTATCACGGATCGATAAGCTATCTGCAACACTACAAACAAACACATGGATACATGTTTCAAGGTATCAATAATGATCGGCCCAGCACTAGCAAACTATTTAAAGTAATTGATTTCATCTGGAATCAACATGAACTAAGCAAATTAGAAAATATCAGAAGAATGCTGTTAGATTGTGATGATAGTGCCATAAACAACCATTTCGTGGAGTTGAAGGCAGTGCTCATGAAGTTCACTGCGATGACTTTGAAATCAAAAAAAAGACTAAGCCAGGTTAAAAAAAGAAGGAGCGAAAGTAAGAACATTGTTGATGCAATTAGCGAGCACATGAAAGAGACATATCATAATACTATTAAGGGTTAGAGAAATGAAAAAGCTATTTGATGCAATATTTGCGCGAGCAACAAAGAGCACATATGATAAAAACATCCGTGACTTTTTCCATTTACTTGCTATCTCTATTAATATGGAAGATTATGCAAATGCGGCGAATACAAATGAAATTACAGTTAGCGAAGTGCGCGAATTCTATTATATATGCACTGAGTTCAAATACAGTGCTTTACGACCATTTCAAAATTGTAGTCCTTTTTCACATACTCTGACGGGTTTGTTCTTTACTTCGCTGCATCTATTTCACGACACAGGGGTCCGTGAAAAATGCTTGTTGTTTCCCGAATTTGTCTGTTTGTGCAAGTGGTTATAAAAATTCTGTGCTCTCAATCCAAGAGTATATATTCGCTACAAG
>NW_007360764.1:0-1091 GCF_000192795.1 Vavraia culicis subsp. floridensis | reverse complement strand
CTTTCGAGTTGTCTTTTTATTTATATGATGATTACGTTTCTTATAGATAATGACCAGAAATGGAAAAACAAGGTTAGGATAGGAAGATACTATAAATGAGAGTTACAGTTTTGGACAACTTTCAGATGTAAATAGTTGCAACAGAGGAGGAGTATGCTGTTTATCAGTGTATTTGTGCACTACATTCTGTTGATTTCGGCATCAGATAGCGAGTCAAGCAATAGCAATCACGGTACGAGTCCAACAAGAGCAAGTGCCGTTCAGCTTAGAGAACTCCAAATCGGACATGATATTGATGTACATGTTCCGATGGACAAAGGAGCTAAACAGGATCAGACCAAAAAGAGTCATACCGATCCTGTGGTTGATGACGAAACGAAGCGTAACACATTAGATAGACGACTATTGAAGACAAAGAGTAGGAATAACTCCTCGTTGTTGAATGAACCCGCCAAATTGGATTCAAAAAAGGCGAAACAAAGAGATAAAGAAGATACATCAAGTAGTGCACCAACATCTAGACCAAACCGAGAACCAGAGGTTCCAGGATTTTGTTTTTATGCATGGTGTTCACAAGGTGGTTGCGATGATGATCGTTATCAGTTAGTGAATCAGAAAGAAACACAAGCAACTGGTGTTTCACCTACAACAAGTATTGATACAGAGGGACAGTCAGAGCCTCCGCAGTTTATTGGTGACACGATTTGTAAACCTTCACAGCCGAACAAAGAATTACCAACAACAAGTTCATCCCGAGTGGCAGATACGCGTTTCAAGGTGGAAAGAGTTACCGAGCAATCGACATCTGAAGGAGCAGTAAGTGCTGATAACACCGGGAAAGCCAGCAAATCTAAGAACTTATTTAGACGCATTTTTGGACGAAAATCAAAGGACTCACAAAATAAAAAACCTGTGCTAAATGGACAGGTCCTAACTGGCCAAGGTGCTCAGGCATCAAAAGACCAAAAGAAAGACAGTGATGGTGCATCTACGTCACAACAGCATGCTAGCAATTCGTCCTCATCTGTTCATAACTTGCAATCATCCATCCGTGATCAGTCTAACGAAGAAAATTCAAATGGTTTGGCAAA
>NW_007360763.1:0-1100 GCF_000192795.1 Vavraia culicis subsp. floridensis | reverse complement strand
GTGTGGTATGACAGACGAGCTATCCACAATCGTGTGATTGCTTGTCTTGAAATATTCGATAAAGGCTTCGCGTAGTTTAGTAGATGTCCACTTCGTTGTCATAGTGAAGGGTCGAAATTTTAATTATAAATCGTCATGACAGATGATAACAAGACAGAATCTACAATCACATATCAAATTAACCCAGATAAAATTTAAAGCCACATATCGTTAAAATAAAAAATGGTTCTTAGTTATTGCTATTTTCTGAGTAATAGTCGATTCATTTACCAATTTAGTGATTGTTACGCGGGGTGATTACTTGAAAAATTCTAAAATGGGAAATACGAGAACTCTAAGGAATTAAGTACGGAAGGGGAAGGGTCGGACCTCGAAACATAAAAGGTGTTCCTTAAGATAAGGAATGAGAATTGCGTAATATGCTGTATAAACTAAAATTAAAATTAAAATATCGGATACACCTTAATTCAACATATAGCTCTGAATGAAAAGTTTTTATTCCTATAACACAAGAATATGTGCATTAATTATACAGCTCGTTAATTGATCAGCACGTAACTCGTGTAAATAAACGAATTTAAAAAATAGTTTTACGGAGACTTTGCGTACCAGATATGGCTGACGGGAATGATACAGCAACTGAATTTATTAGATAAGTTGATCGTTTCTCAAACAAAAATCGCCTTATAATGCTGGAACAAGTATTTTTTATATATTTGTAGATTACTATATCTTATTTTTTAGCTATAGAAAGCTTATAGATCTTTGCTTCTTACTCTTATAATAAATTTTCTATTGTTGTTTATATTGCTTGCATCATTAATGTTTTGTCTTAGTCTGGGCATAGCATGCTACATGGTATCCATTTGTCGTTGTTAGATTATGTTTGTGAATTATTTAACTAATAATGTTTATTCATCTCCTCACACATCAACGCCCAAATAACGCATTTTTTGGTTTGGCGAAGCCGACCATGGCCATTAGCTTTTGTTTATGGAATGTTAACCAAACATACTTCTTTTCAGGTTTGAATGTCTTCAATACCACAAAATATAGATGGCTGGCTTAAAATAGCAAATAGGTGTCGTTGTAAAGTCGGA
>NW_007360762.1:0-1101 GCF_000192795.1 Vavraia culicis subsp. floridensis | reverse complement strand
GCCAACCGATATCATGGGACACTGCTTTGAAATATAAGTTGCAACCGATAGGGCCCTCCACATTTTAGTTCTTTGCTGTTGAGCCATCATGGTATGGTCCAATAGCTGCAGTACAGGACACACATCGTTTTGATGCACAGAATAAATCGAGCTTGTTCTTCATGTTACCAATACCAGCTCTTATTGAAAGACACCTGTTACCATCACACAAATATAATGTATGTAACAACATCCTGGCCATACTTCTTTTCTTCGCCACAGCTATAGTCGCATACATTCTGTTAAGATTGTATTTTGTAAGTTTGTACATCAGTATCCGCGCACAGAAATGTTACACATGCATGAAAAATAAGTAAATAAATTCTCCGTTATCTCATGATAGAAAGCCTTTCTTCAACATATAATATAACCTGTGATTTAGACCTCCTTTTCACTACGAACGATTTAGTTGGTTATTAAGGAAGTTGCCTCATTTGATATTGCTGCGAAAGGATGATACAACCAGATTAAGTTTAATTTTGCTCCAGAAGGTGATGATATGTACAATTTTATTTCCTCAGTAACATCATCAGCACAAACACACTTTTCTCGTGGTAATATTCAAGTTACCTGCTGGGAGGAGTAGCTGACGTAAAATATAATCTGATTCACACTACATAACTTATCAACACAAATATTGGCATTTAATGTGTCAGTTCCATCCATCGATTCCTTTCAATGATTTGACCACCAACGGCATCAAAATTTTTCGTGTCATCTCCACAGGTATTTTGTAGTACGTGAACCCCTTGTAGTTAAGTTCTTCAAACCTGTACTTTTTGACGAAGAACCTTATGTACGGAAAATTGATGGAAATGAAGTGCCTCTGTTTCTTCATTTTGCACCCCACAAAGTAGAAATCAAAGCCTAGATCCTTTCTGAACTCTTCCAGTTTCATTGAGAGTATCATTCCCAGTTTGTTCTTCTCTATTCCTGTTACTTTACTGCCCTCCCTATCGATCCAGCGCTCAAAATCGTATTTTACTGTTGAATTCCCAAACCTGTACCCCATGCACTCGTACATCTTCATATCCTTCTGCAGGATCATCTCGGTGTTTTGGT
>NW_007360761.1:0-1115 GCF_000192795.1 Vavraia culicis subsp. floridensis | reverse complement strand
GTAGACCATCCTTTCACTTGGTATAAAGGATTGTTTTGCAGAAAAATTCGTTGTTACAACCTATGTTACCAACCAATCAGTCGACTAAAGAGGTGGATAAGACAGGTAGGAACATATGTACTATTCTATAAGCATTTGAGCAGTTGATCAGGATTAAGCCACAATTATTATACCGGTTTGTTGTCTATGACAGGGTCTTATTGCTATAAGGAGAAAGCCTCTGCTCACTCCCTTAGATGATAGAGTTTGTAACAATTAAGTGATGTGCATACACCACCTACAATATTGTCAGTAAATGCGAATCGAGAATTGCTTATTGCAAAAGTAAACCTATAAACATTATAGACAGCGAAACAAAGTGGTGTTGGCCGTATTCTAATTCATATTAACGTGTAAAGCAGGTGCCTATGCGAGAGAAAGTAGCCCTGACGAGAAAGAAGGTGCTTGATAAGAAAGGACAGGCATGTTCGCTTCTATTAAAAAGCAATTTGTTTGCACAACAACTATATGTAGAGTGATAGGTAGTTTGGACCAATTGTGAAGTAGTGATACACCGATAGCAGCCAAATATTATGAGAGAAGACTAGAAAGTTCAATATATATTGTTAATGGGCCAGTCATTCACTAATTATTAACAACAAATATAATCTGGTGTGTAGAATGAAGATTAGAAAGCACATAGTTAGACAAATCGAAAGCAAGTGGTATTGATGAGCTTTGTGAACATGAAAACGATTATAAGTAAAGCACAATGTACTAATATTTGCTACATCTGTACAATAAGAGAGTTGCAGTTCGATATGTCAATGGTTTAAAAGCACCGAGTCCGCTTTACCATCTCTTCGCGATGTTTTGGTTGGTATCAGAGCAATTTTGTAAATACGATGTAATTTGCATACGCTTTGGCATTCTCAGATTGTTTAATGGGTATGAGATTTATACTGTAAAAATTGCGTTGTTCTGCTATTTTGTATTCGACATGTTGTTATATAATTTTCCGTATGTGAGAGTATTCGCGTATTTGTGTCTGTTAATGAGACATTGTTTTGTTATGGTAAGTAGATCGGATACTTATCCATTCATCATTTCGTGCACTAGTGCAATAATATGTGCCC
>NW_007360760.1:0-1127 GCF_000192795.1 Vavraia culicis subsp. floridensis | reverse complement strand
AAATTAACAAGATGTTTCGAAGGTGCAACAGGGAAACAAAAACGGAGAACTAATTCCAAATTAAGTGACAAGATCGTATCGTTCCATAAAACTCGGAATAAACTGTTTAACAATTGGCACCCGGGCTACAGTCACATAAACAAAAAAACAACTCAAATGTTCAGAAATCAGTTCTATGGAACAAGAAATATTACCTTTCTGAAAAAATTAAAAATGCTTGTTTCACGTATTTGCACTGCATGAAGAGTCTAAAGTTGTTGTACAACTCATTCTTTCTGAGATGCATTTATTTATCATTTACAAACAATATTTTCATTCTATTTTTATTTATTCAACCCTTACTATTATTTGGTTGGCTGTTTTTATGAACACCACCACGTCCAATCAAAATGCATGAAATAAATAACATATCTGCACTTTTAACTTTTGTTTGATGTCCTCAACATTGTAACAAATTACAATGGCATTCACAGTATATTTAGATGATTTACCAGAAAAAGAATGAAATACAAAGAAATGGATGTAAAAGTGAGTTTTTGGTCAATGTAACAGAACATAATATCACAATCAAATAGATGTTTTGGTGAACAGTTTGTATGTTTTTATCATCGACTAGCATTCATTTTTCTGGAAGAAATAAAACTAAATAAGTTGAAAAGTCGATGTATCATGTATCCAGATTTTGACAATACGCCGACTGAAAAGTTTTTGGTGGAAAAGACACAGTTGTTAAATCCTGGTGGTTTTGTCTGTGCTATAGATAATCAGCTGATTGTATACCGCGGCAAAGCTTTATTTATTGATCGGACCTATGAGAGCCTGCAAACGGTTCCTGTGCTCCGTGCACAGTTCTTAAATAAGCACTTCGGTATTGTGCATATTCTAAAAAAAGTATAAAACCAGAAAAAATAGTACCAATAGCAGTAAAAATAATCAGATAATATCTCTACACCGACATTCCATATCACTACGTGTACCAGAACAGCCGATGGGTATTGCGACAGCGGGGTGATGACAAGGTCATTACAAGATTGTATGCGGTCAATCCAGAGGAAAAGAAGAGATTCTATCTGAGAATGCTCTTGCTCAATGTGAGAGGTGCCACGTCATTCGACGACTTAAGAACT
>NW_007360759.1:0-1128 GCF_000192795.1 Vavraia culicis subsp. floridensis | reverse complement strand
AACATAGAGGGGTAATGTGTCTGACAATTTTATTCTGTTGTGGCGTGGTAGATGGACATAACCACAATTATAAATCATAATTAACAAATCTGTAATAGAGTGTGTAGTATCGGTAACTAAATTAATTTCCAGGAATAAATCTACGATCAGTAAAGCGATATAACATACTCTGATCATACTCAAGAGCAACAATATGGTAGATACCATGGGAAAATAGACAGCGTTGTATCGGCTGAAATATCATCAAATGACAGGCCATGCTTGAGACGAACTGTACTGAGGCACATGATTCATGGACCATGCGGTGCCTTGAATCCGGCAGCACCATGCATGAACAACGGTGTGTGTTCAACAGACCGCATGCTGCATTCGGGCTGTTCAACGACTATGTTGACGATATGTGCGATGACATCGTTAACGAGATATATGGTGATGTTGCCAACATGGCTGACAGCGAAGATCTGACGAACAGAACTATACTCACAACGAACAACGATGCTGCAAAGGAAATCAATGACAGGGTCCTTGACTTGATGATCGGCAACGAAGCGACATACACGAGTGCAGACTCTATTGTCACAGAGGACAACGATGTTGTTGTGAACTATCCGTTAGAGTTTCTCAACAAGCAGCAGCCTTCGGGAATGCCACCGCACAAGTTAGTTCTAAAAAGAGGTGCGTTGGTAATGCTATTGCGCAACCTTGATCCAGCCAGTGGCCTGTTCAATGGCACACGCCTGGTGGTTGATGAGCTCCACACAAACTTCATCATAGCTACTATTGTAACCGGATCCAGGAAAGGTAGCAGGGCAGTCATACCAAGGATCGATATGGCACCGAGCGAGACACAGCTGCCATTCATACTCAAGAGAAGACAGTTTCCGGTTCTTCTTTCGTTTGCGATGACAATCCACAAGTCACAGGGTCAGTCATTTGACAAAGTAGGTGTTTATCTGCACAGCTCTGTCTTTGTGCATGGTCAGTTGTATGTAGCTCTGTCGAGAGTGCGCTATGCAAACGGTCTAAGAGTGTATGTTGCTGACAATGGGGACCAAGGAAAGCGTGAGAATGGTAAAGTATACACAAGAAATGTTGTATACAATGAGCTACTGGAATGAAAGTGATTTA
>NW_007360758.1:0-1152 GCF_000192795.1 Vavraia culicis subsp. floridensis | reverse complement strand
GGAATGATCTAGTGTTACAGTTGTATTCAAAAGCGCTATTTTGGTATACTATCCATTCATGCACCCGTTCAGAAAAACAAAATGGTGCAGCTGGTTTCTTAAAAAACAAGTTATTGTCAACATGCGTGTTTATGATGAAACATTCCTTAAAATACATTTATCTGAACCCCCTGTGTTATCTCTGGATAGAACATATAACAATTTCGAAATATTTTAGCTCAGTACAAAGGTGATAAGAAACACAACCGAAGGGGCCAAATATTTACAATTGTTGTATCTATACTAGTGTAGATCACAGCAGTAATTATTGTCAAAATTACGAATTTGTAACCGTGCAAATTTAGCACTCCTTATGCCACATCTCAACAACAAATATTACAGCATCAATAACAAACAAAACATTCTCCTATAACACATATAATGCACCAATTGTTTTGTGCGCATCGATAGTGGTGAGTGTTAGAGATGTTTGTAGGTTTGATCGGTAATTTTTGTCTAGTAGCGCTGTCGGACCTAATACTGATTGTACAAGTTTATGTTATTGTAAATGTTGATGAACAGAGCAAGGATGCAATATAATGCACAATTAAGAATGAACAGAAGAAATGAATGAATACTAAACATGGTGCTTAACTTGATTTTATTTCATCCACTTAGATCATTGATGGCGTGCCAGAAGTATGCTCTTTGAGTGGTTCAGGATTCGGTGTTAATGTCTCATCTTTGGTTGGATCAACGTTAGAATTTGTAGAATGTTTGTACTGCTCTTTTGATATACGTATTAAATACATCAATTTAAATCGATAATACGAGTTCCTATATGCATCAAATATATCCTCCAATATGCTCACACACTCTGCGGTAGAAAATCCATTCATTTTCTCATCAATCGTTCCTAGAAATTAAATCCACTCCTCACATTTTTGCCCAATATTTTCTTCATCAAGACGTTTAGAAATATTAGACTCATCGTACATCTGATACATCTTGTGACTTTCAGCCCTAAGCGAGTCAATCTCATTTACTTCGGTTCTATTCTTCTGTTCATTGGCAATATCGCGCAGATCACCAAGGAGGTAAAATACATGTTTCTCGAAAAACAGCATTGTTGCTTTAAACTCAATCACCCTTCGATATGTTGTTTGTTGAGTA
>NW_007360757.1:0-1160 GCF_000192795.1 Vavraia culicis subsp. floridensis | reverse complement strand
CGTGCTACCAACGTTTTACTGGGTATACTTCATCCCTAATTCCATGGATCAGAAGCGAGTAGTAACGGCTGGTGCCCTCGGCAGGACTGGAATGAAATTTACTATTGCCAATACTGACCATGTACGGGACTTATACATAAGTATTCGGTACGCTTCAGGCACGGATGAACTATGTATCATTCAAACGATCCATTGCAAGAAAAAACTACCACTACCTGTAAACGTGAAAGCATCACTAAAAGTTGAGACTATGAATTGTCGGTTGTTGATGCTACTGGTGGTGACCATCAGCTTCTTCAAAATTTACGTTTACAGTCAGCAACAAAGCTTGTTCTGTTCTTGTGTTGCTCCATATTCGACTTGAGATGTGGAACCGCATCATTAACTGCTGAAATGACTATGAGCCAGCATCTGTACTCGTCACAGTCACAGATCGACTGAAACACCAGCAGGCTTTACAACACGAAGCTCCCTACCGAAGTCTCCTTCTCTCGTGTACAGCCATTCGCCTACGACTCACAACACGACATACCAACACATAATAGGATGCTTCTCACACCAAGAAAAGCAACCTATTCCGCTTTGATAGAAACCACGATGTAGCCAGACTTCATTAGAACAACAAATAATCAATCCTTTATTACATATAGCCCACTCCATTCACCGATGACTCCGACTCCGTTTCTTCTTCCCTACTTTCTACTTTCCCTGCATCGTCAATCCGCTGTCCTCTCCTACCTTCGAACACGCCTGCTACTTACAAAGCACTGGCAAACCACCGATAATGCCTCAACATATTTCTCAGATGTTACCTTACGGAGTCCATCGAACTCCTCGCACACAGGCGATGAATACTCCGAAATATCACGAAGAGTATCCAAAACATCACTTCCTCAATTATTGGCAATAGTTCCTCCGCCTCGGTACATGACACCCAGCCCAGGTAATAACGATGCGAGAACACAACTACTAGGGCAAGGTTTAACTACATCCAACCGCATGTAACGCACCATATCAGAACACCTGTTCCGGTCTCTCTCTGCAAATCATATGAAATCACTACGTATATAACACAGCTCACGTGCATGTAGTCTGCTTTACGAGCAGGGATACGGTTACACAAAGTGCCTCTGGAGTAGCTCAACACCCAAGGGATACTC
>NW_007360756.1:0-1179 GCF_000192795.1 Vavraia culicis subsp. floridensis | reverse complement strand
TACAGTAGCACTATGGCATTTCAAGCTATTTTATTTTTATTGCTTAACACCAAACTCATCATACCAATCAGCCATACATGCAATTTCTGACACTTCTACATTGATATACCATATTAGGATTTTCTTGTGCAGTGTGACTGGAAGGAGTGATGTAGACTGTCCTGATCACACAAAACTAACTGCCAGGACGTATATTTTACACAGACTATCTACAGATGATCGCTTTGTTCAAACACCACCATCTTGTGCTGATCACAATATGCTACTTGGAAATAACATGTATAGCGACTTGATATGCACGATACATACGAGTACAACAACTATCCTTTCTAATCAGCCGTTCTTTTTTTTCCGATCAATATTGGCATAATTGATTCTTTCATAGTTTTTCAATCCAGTCGCAGGTCCGTGTTTACCATAGTTATGATAGCTTTGGGTTCGGGTTGGTACATGTCTATCTCAACCGTAGAGGTAAAACTGTAGCTAGAGAATTCCTAAAATATCATCATTTACCGTCCTGTGATTATGTATTTACATTCTCTATGAACACTACTGCTGTCTGCAGTGATACATTTTATTTTTTGAACCTGTTCACCATTATCACGCTTTGTCGTTTTGTGATCTGAAGGCCTCAAAGATTAACACAAAAATGTTGCATAGAGGAATTTGAATCATGTACTGTTGTAAACGAGAATCGATCTCGTGACTCAGCCACCAATCCTCATATTGGTTTGCAACACTAGCACTTCCATAATTACCCCTGGGCTTAGGATGTTGCTCTGCATTGTATTGTTTTCTTAGCTTTATTTAGCTCCAGCCTCATCTCTCAATATATTGGTACATCTTTTTCTTCTTTTTGCTGATAACATATCAATTTGAGAGAAAACAGCAGTGCTGTAAAATTGCTACAAAATCACACAAATATTTGCATAATAAATACTAATAAAATTGATCACACTATAATACCACATTTAACATTTTTATGGTACTATCATTTACAATTTTTTGATTATTTTTCTTATTGCCTGTCAAAAAGATGCAATATGGTCATCCAAACTACGGTGATTGGCGCTCATTCCCAGTCAACCACCGTATATAAATGTGTTGTTACGACAGAATATTTTTAATTAAATGCCGGTTTAGTAACAATTATGTCATGGCTCTACAACACGTGATATC
>NW_007360755.1:0-1203 GCF_000192795.1 Vavraia culicis subsp. floridensis | reverse complement strand
TGTTCTAAAAAAAAGTATAAAACCAAAAAAATAGTAAAAAATAAAAATAACAAAAAAAGTAAAACGGGCACACCAAGTGGCGTAGCCGAGGTGGAAGCCGAAAGTTTACACACACTTTTAAAAGTTATAATTCGTCTGATAAATCATCTTCTTCCATCAGGGAAGCTGTTGTTAAACCATTTGCTAAGCCGTTTACAAGGCTGCAAAAATTTATTATGGAGACTTGGATCGACAAGATGAAGAGTGGCGAAAAAGTAACGTCGATTAAAAAGGAAGTCGAGGAGTCAAAAGAAATGTAGTAATTCTCAGAAGTTGGTTTCTAATTACAAGTTGGCAATAGAGCAAGAAAAGCTGAAGATTGAAAAAAATAATAACCTAGATACTAATGGTTTGGCAAACAACCAAGACCATGGTAATACAAAAGATGGTTTACATAACCATAAGGACAGCATCATCTCCATGAGTAAGTGCAGTGACAAATCTCATCACGATGATGAGTCATCAGATGATCGCCTTGCCGGTGGCGATGGATCTGATGAGAGTACTGATAGCAACGGCTATCACGTACAAAGTGAAACAGCCGAGCACTATGCTGGTGAGCTCAATCAGATTTGTGCAAATTGTTCGGCAATGCACTTTAAAGACGAGACACACCGTATACACATGTATAAGAGCTGCTGTCACTTCGGCAAGCTAGCCTACACACCACGAGATAGCTATACAGAGTATCTCAGATCGCTGTTCACCGATACAGCAAGCAGCGATCATAAAAACTTCAAGGCCAACATACGATCGTACAACAGTGCCCTGTCGTTTGCGTCGATGGGTGCAAATGTGGAGCAATTCACACGAGGGGTGTACTTTTTCAGGGTGCATGGTCAGGTCTACCACAACACATACAACATAAACCCGCTTGAGAACACTAACAGGAGGTACTCGCAGTTGTATGTGATTGATACAAACGATGCTACAGATCTGTGATCGAGAAACCCTGCAAATGAGAAGTGTGACAGAGCAATACTACACAATCTTGACAGGACAATAAGAGAAGTCAACCCGTATGCAGAATCCTGCTGAGGTTGAGAGAAGTGCAGTGCGTGAAGGAAATATGTTGATGGTGAATGTGGTGTTCAACAAGAACATTCATCGTGACATGAACAGGTACAATGTTCCTACAACGGGCGAGATCGCAATGATATTCAA
>NW_007360754.1:0-1210 GCF_000192795.1 Vavraia culicis subsp. floridensis | reverse complement strand
CAGTAACATTTCGTTAAAATTATTTTCAACTATTTCACAATCGTAAACATCATCCTTTACTTTGTGAAACTGCACAATACCTTGGGCATTAGATAGATATACCTGTCTTGTTCTAGCGATTTGGATTCCAGGAATGATAAATCGGCCCTTGCAATATTTGATTGACAAACTGTTGTATCCAGCGTTGATTTCAAAAATATGTTCATTCTCAATTTGTGTATGGACCAAGAATACTTTTTGAATGACATTCATACCAAACGATATTGTTTTGTTGATCTTAACATATTTTAGGATAATTTCACTTTGTTCATTGTTGTTAATACATTGGTAAGAACAACAACTGTAATCATTAGATAATCGAGATATCACTTTGACATAGCAGAGGAAAGCTAGATCTAGAGGAGAGCTGATAATATATGTTTCCTTCGCATTTAAGTTGCTGTCAGTTCCACAATACAAATCATTATTTAAGATGTTATGTTCAGAATTACTATCATTTTCTCTAAAATCATCATACACATCAAATTGAACGTTTCGAATGTATGTTTCATGTATACTTCTCCTTGTGTCACTAACAAACATAAAAGCAGATGAAGAAGCTTGTACTTTGAATTTTAACCAGGTAGCAAAGTCAGTTAGATCAAAACTTCCTTTGCAGTTTATCACTGTAATCTTTTTGCATGATCCATGTATTCTAACCGTGGTATTGTCAGTAACTTTTACATTTTCTAGATAAAGAACATTTGTGTTACGGCCGAGTTCTATGTTCTCGATAATCGTTGCATTGGAAATGTACAAAGTTCTAAGGCTACCGTCCAAGTTCCTTTCTAAATCGACATTCTTAAAAGTGTACGAGAATGCAATGGCATGCAAATTCCAAACATTTGGAAAACGAATATCTCCTCTTGTCTCACAAATTGTAACTATTTTGCATTTTTCATTTATAACTAAAGATCCCTCTGAACTAATACAGGTATTTTTGATCACAAGTGAAACTAATTCTTTAGGTAGCTCCAGTTTCACATTTATTTTTGATTGACTGATGTTTAACTCCTCCAGATTATTTGGAAGACGTGTTAATTTATCAAATTTACAATTAAAACAGTGCAGATGAATTTTTTGTACTAAAAGGAAGTCAAAGTTCAAGTCATATATAATGTGTGCTACGCGTAAAACAATTCTTTGGATACATTTTGCTGATATGAATGGA
>NW_007360753.1:0-1218 GCF_000192795.1 Vavraia culicis subsp. floridensis | reverse complement strand
CTGTTCACCGATACAGCAAGCAGCGATCATAAAAACTTCAAGGCCAACATACGATCGTACAACAGTGCCCTGTCGTTTTCGTCAATGGGTGCACATGTGGAGCAATTCACACGAGGGGTGTATTTCTTCAAGGTGCATGGTCAGGTCTACCACAACACATACAATATAAACCCGCTTGAAAACACTAACAGGAGATACTCGCAGTTGTATGTGATTGATACAAACGATGCCACAGATCTGAGATCGAAAAATCCTGCAAATGAGAAGTGTGACAGAGCAATACTACACAATCTTGACAGGACAATAAGAGAAGTCAACCCGTATGCAGAATCTTGCTGAGGTTGATAGGAGTGCAGTGCGTGAAGGAAACATGCTGATGGTAAATGTGGTGTTCAACAAGAACATTCATCGTGACATGAACAGGTGCAATGTTCCCGCAACGGGCGAGATTGCGATGATATTCAGCGAAACACAGCTGCCATTCATACTCAAGAGAAGACAGTTTCCGGTTCTTCTTTCGTTTGCGATGACAATCCACAAGTCATAGAGCTAGTCATTTGACAAGGTAGGTGTTTATCTGCACAGCCCAGTCTTTGTGCATGGTCAGTTGTATGTAGCTTTGTCGAGAGTGCGCTATGCAAACGGTCTAAGGGTGTATGTTGCTGACAATGGAGGCCAAGGAAAGCGTGAGAATGGTAAAGTATACACAAGAAATGTTGTCTATAATGAGCTACTGGAATGAAAGTGATTTATTGATTTGTAACCACAGAACAGTTGGTAGCAAGGAATGATCTGATGTGGCAGTTATACTCAAAAGCGCTATTTTGGTATACTATTCATTCATCACCCATTATGATAAATGGGATAATACAGCTAGTCATCCATAAAAATACGCTTTTCGGTATGCCGGGATTGACTGTGGCCGCTGGCATTCAGTTCATATAAGGCAGGGTTAAGTAATGGGTCGATCTGTGCTACGAGAAGTGTAAGTTCTACTATGTGATGGTGATATGTTCAAACGATATTGACATCATTCGGAATATATTGCCAATCATACCGAGTGACTGTTCACGTATGATGTTGGTGTATTAGAAAAATAAGACCTTAAGAAAAGCAAAAAGCCAGTATAATTGTAAAAAATGTGGCTGAATAAACGACTAGTACGTATATTATCTCTGAAAGGCTTCTAGCATTGGCAAGAAGCTAGAACAAGATCAA
>NW_007360752.1:0-1221 GCF_000192795.1 Vavraia culicis subsp. floridensis | reverse complement strand
AAGAACATTTGAAGTATAGACTCATATCGATTAGTATCAATTTTATTGAACCACGATTATTTAAAATTGCAGATAATTATACATACTACTTTTGAAATGGATGAATTGTAGCGATTACCTATCGAGTAACCGTGTATCTATTTCGTCACACAATCTTTTTTTGTAATTTACCAAATTAGATATTTCTGTGTAATCTCATATCCAGAAGCTTCGTGCTATTTTTTAGACTTTGAGGTATTCAATTGCATTTAAATATGCATCAATGAAATACACAAATGCACTTTTTCATGTAATGATGACAAATCTAAGAAAAGCTTTATAAGGTACTAGCTGCGCTATCCCGTTTTTCAGAAACGGGTGTATGAATGGATAGTATACTAAAGCAGCATTTTTGAATACAACTGCAAGATCAGGTCATTCCTTTCTACCAACTGTTCTGTGGTTACAAATCAATAAATCACTTTCATTCCAGTAGCTCATTATAAACAACATTTCTTGTGTATACTTTACCATTCTCATGCTTTCCTTGGTCTCCATTGTCAGCAACATACACCCTTAGACCGTCTACATAGCACATTCTCGACAGAGCTACATACAACTGACCATGCACAAAGACAGAGCTGTGCAGATAAACACCTACCTTGTCAAATGACTGACCCTGTGACTTGTGGATTGTCATCGCAAACGAAAGAAGAACCGGAAACTGTCTTCTCTAGAGTATGAATGGCAGCTGTGTCTCGCTCGATGCCATGTCGATCCTTGGTATGACTGCCCTGCTACCTCTCCTGGATCCGGTTACAATAGTAGCTATGATGAAGTTTGTGTGAAGTTCATCAACCACCAGGCGTGTGCCATTGAGCAGGCCATTGGCTGGATCAAGGTTGCGCAATAACATTACCAACGCACCTTTTTTTAGAACTAACTTGTGCGGTGGCATTCCTAAAGAAACTCTAGCGGATAGTTCGCAACAACATCGTTGTCCTCTGTGACAATAGAGTCTACACTCGTGTATGTTACTTCGTTGCCGATCATCAAGTCAAGGACCCTGTCATTGATTTCCTTTGCAGCATCGTTGTTTGTTGTGAGTATAGTTCTGTTCGTCAGATCTTCGCTGTCAGCCATGTTGGCAACATCACCATATATCTCGTTAACAATGTCCTCGCCTGCAACATACTGCTGCAGAATCTCAACCAATGATCTCTCATCGGCAAGGCCGTTTCA
>NW_007360751.1:0-1235 GCF_000192795.1 Vavraia culicis subsp. floridensis | reverse complement strand
GTGCATCATACGGTCTGTTGAACACACAGATGTATGCGAACAGCTTTCTGATGTGGTCAGATGTCTCTGTCATTGCAGCTTCGCCCAGCACGTTCTTCCATTCACTGTCATCCTGCAGAAGATTTCTTGCCCTTGCTGCTTCCCCGAATGTGCCATATACAACATTGTTGGCACTTCTCAAGTCGTCGAATGACGTTGCACCTCTCACATTGAGCAAGAGCATTCTCAGATAGAATCTCTCCTTTTCCTCTGGATTGACCGCATACAATCTTGTAATGACCTTGTCCTCACCTCGCTGTCGCAATACCCATCGGCTGTTCTGGTACACATAGTGATATGGAATGTCGGTGTAGAGATATTGTATGATTATTTTTACTGCAACTGGTACTATTTTTTTGGAACATGCACAATACTGAAGTGCTTTGTTAAGAACTGTACACGGAGCCAGGAACATTTTGCAGACTCTCGTAGGTCCGATCAATAAACAAAGCTTTGCCGCGGTAGACAATCAGCTGATTATCTACAGCACAGACAAAATCACCAGGATTTAACAATTGTGTTTTTTCCACCAAAAACTTTTCAGTCGGCGTATTGTCAAAATCTGGATACATGGGGTATCGATTTCTTAACTTATTTATAGTTATATTTCTTCCAGAAAAATGAATGTTAGTCAATGATAAGAACATACAAAATGTTCACCAAATTGTCAATTTGATTGTGATGTTATGTTCTGTTACATTGACCAAAAACACACTTTTACATCCATTTCTTTGTATTTTATTCTTTTTCTGGTAAATCACCTCAATATATTGTGAATATCATCATAATTTGTTACAATGTTGAGGAAGTCAAACAAAAGTTAAAAGTGCATATATGTTATTTATTTCATGCATTTTGATTGAAGGACGTGGTGGTGTTCATAAAAACAGCCAACCAAATAATGATAGGGGTTGAATAAATAAAAATAGAATGAAAATATTGTTTGTAAATGATGACTAAGTGCATCCCAGAAAGAATAGATTCTACAACAGCTTTTGACTCTTCATCCAGTGCAAATACCTGAAACAAGCATTTTATTTTTCCTAATAGGTTATTTTTTTGTTTCTCAAAATTGATCAATCAGCTTCCGAGTTGTCTTTTTTATATGATCTATTGTAATTTTTAGGTATCGAAGGCTCCCAGGTACGATTATATTATTGATTTTTAAATGCCTCCTGGTCATTTTTGTTTAACAT
>NW_007360750.1:0-1243 GCF_000192795.1 Vavraia culicis subsp. floridensis | reverse complement strand
TTTAGCTTGACAAAATGGATAGTGGCAACGAAATAAAGTCAATTAAAAAGGATGTCGAGGAGTCAAAAGAAATGCAGTAATCTTTAGAAGTTGATTTCTAATTACAAGTTGGTAATGGAGCAGGAAAAACTGAAGATTGAAAAAAATAAAAATAAACTAAATACCAATGGTTTGGCAAACAACCAAAACCAAAGTGATACAAAAGATGGTTTGTTAAATCATAAGGACAGCATCACCTTCATGGGTGAGTGCAGTGACAAATCTCATCACGATGATGAGTCATCAGATGATCGTCTTGCCGATGGCGATGGATCTGATGAGAGTACTGATAGTAACGGCTATCACGTACAAAGTGAAACAGCCGAGCACTATGCTGGTGAGCTCAATCAGATCTGTGCAAATTGCTCGGCAATGCACTTTAAAGACGAGGCACACCGTAGACGTGCGTACAAGAGCTGCTGTCACTTCGGAAAGCTGGCCTACACACCACGAGATAGCTATCCAGAGTATCTCAGATCGCTGTTCACCGATACAGCAAGCAGCGATCATAAAAACTTCAAGGCCAACATACGATCGTACAACAGTGCCCTGTCGTTTGCGTCAATGGGTGCAAATGTGGAGCAATTCACATGAGGGGTGTATTTCTTCAAGGTGCATGGTCAGGTCTACCACAACACATACAATATAAACCCGCTCGAAAACACTAACAGGAGGTACTCGCAGTTGTATGTGATTGATACGAATGATGCCACAGATCTGAGATCGAGAAATCCTGCAAATGAGAAGTGTGACAGAGCAATACTACACAATCTTGACATGACAATAAGAGAAGTCAACCCGTATGCAGAATCCTGCTGAGGTTGAGAGAAGTGCAGTGCGTGAAAGAAACATGTTGATGGTAAATGTGGTGTTCAACAAGAACATTCATCGTGACATGAACAGGTACAATGTTCCTACAACGGGCGAGATCGCGATGATATTCAGCGACAAAAATGGCGAGCATTCATTCAAGAGAAGACAGTTTCCGGTTCTTCTTTTGTTTGCGATGACAATCCACAAGTCACAGGGTCAGTTATTTGACAAGGTAGGTGTTTATCTGCACAGCCCAGTCTTTGTGCATGGTCAGTTGTACGTGGCTCTGTCGAGAGTGTGCTATGTAGACGGTCTAAGGGTGTATGTTGCTAACAATGGAGACCAAGGAAAGCATGAGAATGGTAAAGTATACACAAGAAATGTTGTATAC
>NW_007360749.1:0-1247 GCF_000192795.1 Vavraia culicis subsp. floridensis | reverse complement strand
CAGAACAGCCGATGGGTATTGCGACAGCGGGGTGAGGAGAAAGTCATTACAAGATTGTATGCGGTCAATCCAGAGGAAAAGGAGAGGTTCTATCTGAGAATGCTCTTGCTCAATGTGAGAGGTGCCACGTCATTCGACGACTTAAGAAGTGCAAACAATGTTGTATGTGGCACATTCGAGGAAGCAGCAAGGGCAAGAAATCTTCTGCAGGATGACAGTGAATGGAAGAATGTGCTGAGCGAAGCTGCAATGACAGAGACATCTGACCACATCAGAAAGCTGCTCGCATACATCTGTGTGTTCAACAGACCGCATGATGCACTTGGGCTGTTCAGCGACTATGTTGACGATATGTGCGATGACATCGTTAACGAGATATATGGTGATGTTGCCAACATGGCTGGCAGCGAAGATCTGACGAACAGAACTATACTCACAACAAACAACGATGTTGCAAAGGAAATCAATGACAGGGTCCTTGACTTGATGATTGGCAACGAAGTAACATACACGAGTGCAGACCCTATTGTCACAGAGGACAATGATGTTGTTGCGAACTATCCGCTAGAGTTTCTCAACAAGCAGCAGCCTTCAGGAATGCCACCGCACAAGTTAGTTCTAAAAAGAGGTGCGCTGATTATGCTATTGCGCAACCTTGATCCAGCCAATGGCCTGCTCAATGGCACACGCCTGGTGGTTGATGAACTTCACTCAAACTTCATCATAGCTACTATTGTAACCGGATCCAGGAGAAGTAGCAAGGCAGTCATACCAAGGATCGATATGGCACCGAGCGAGACACAGCTGCCATTCATACTCAAGAGAAGACAGTTTCTGGCTCTTCTTTCGTTTGCGATGACAATCCACAGGTCACAGGGCCAGTCATTTGACAAGGTAGGTGTTTATCTGCACAGCCCAGTCTTTGTGCATAGTCAGTTGTATGTAGCTCTGTTGAGAGCGTGCCATGCAAACGGTCTAAGGGTGTATGTTGCTGACAATGGGGACCAAGGAAAGCATGAGGATAGTAAAGTATACGCAAGAAATGTTGTGTACAATGAGCCATTAGAATGAAAGTAAATTTATTGATTTTGTAACCATGAAACAGTTGGTAGAAAGGAATGACCTGATGTTTTAGTCACATTCGAAAGCGCTATTTTGGTATACTATCCATTCATACACCCATTGTGCAAACGGGATAGCGTAGCTAGTAATATATGAAAATAATATAATTTACATCAGATCTTTTT
>NW_007360748.1:0-1265 GCF_000192795.1 Vavraia culicis subsp. floridensis | reverse complement strand
TTTTTCTGTCCAAATATTTTTTTAGTACAACATGGTTCTTATCATAAACTTAGATGTATTATTCTAATATCGATGTAGTGATCATAATACTAAACTATATATATCATATTTTCGGATTCAAGCTAATATTAATTCTTATTTTATATCCACTACTCTCTTTTATACTTACTTAATACCTATTTGTTGTCTTTTTATCATAGTCTGATGATATAATACAATGTTATACCATTAGCATTACCATTTTCATACACTCGACCTACATCATGAATCCATAACAATATAGATTGGTTATCTTCTTCTTTAAATTATGTCTTACATCTACCACAGCATAAACTTGGTACCCTTATAACTCCATGTATGTCATTTGCTATAATAGTGACTGGTGAAATTTAACAACGGAAACAGAAAGTGGTTATGTCATATCTCCGCATTATAAATTGATGATACTTACTGGTGTGTGACTTGTTCCAACACTGCTTGTGGAATATGTCATGATTATTACGAGGATGTAGAGTTATATGTGTCACAGTTGACCGTATGGGATGTGGATAGAAACACTATAAATTACCTGTGGATAGTGGTGTATCAAACATCAATACAAGATGTCATACAGGTCCAGAGCCAATATCCAAAATGAAAACCTCTGAATAAAACATTTGTAAAAGTGTCTCATTCGATCTACAAAGCCTTATTATCTAAATTCTGTCTAACTACTTTAACCCTATCAACCCAATATACATAGACAACATGTCTTACAAAAACGAAGATCCAAACGAATTTAACTCAATATGCTATCGAATTGTCTCCACAATCCTAATCAGATCAAATTCGTTTGTTACTGGCCAGAGCTCTTTACTCCACAATACATATTTCCATTGGTTGTAACCAAAACATGTCTTACCCAGATGTGCTTCCACTTATCACAATCGATGCAAAGAAATGTTGGAGTTAGTTTTCTTGTTTTAAAGAAAAGATTCAACATTATGAATGGCAAGTCTTTCAATATAAGTAATTTCTCTTTTCATCAACAATTATAGTGTGTTTCGCTGCTGATCATGCCTGGTATATCATATTTGTAATTTTCTTTTTTCATTAAGAATATCAATACATGTCTTCTCTCACCCGTAGGAGACTAGCACTAACCGCAACAGCTTGTACGATACATAAAACCCTTGATCCAAACTATTTCTGATCATAAAAAGTCGTTTATTTACTACTACACCATCCTCTATGGTTACTGGCCCATGAATCAAACTACACTCTAT
>NW_007360747.1:0-1286 GCF_000192795.1 Vavraia culicis subsp. floridensis | reverse complement strand
ATTCACCGAGCAATTCTCTTAAAACAATCGTAGCATAGGATGATGGCCCTAAAGTAAATGTAAATTGATAATCATTCCCCTTTTTCTTACAAGCGAGCTCTCTTATTTCTGTAAAAGCTTTTCTCTTTACTTTACTTCCCTTTAGGACCAGCTCTTCGTTTACCTCGTATTTTCCACCCAGCAATTTCGATAACTCTTGGTTGAACACATAGCTCTGGTATGCATGCAAATAAAAAACTCGAATTTTTTCTTTAATGCTGAAAACAGCATATTTGTATCCTCTAGTGATGTTTCTGCAAATGCTTTTCTCGGCGAGACAGTTCTTAGGAAATTGTGCATAGGCCTTATCGTATTCTTTGTTATGAAAAGACTGTTTTGCTTCTTTCACATAGTCTCCATCATTTTTTTCCGCCATCATGATTAAATTAACCGCATCTTCGTATTTTTTTTCCTGTATAAGCTTACCTACCAAATGGTTATTCAAGTTCCTTCCAAATCGCTGTGGACCAAAGAAATTAGGCACCATTTTCATATTCAGATCCATGTTCATTACCGCATCATCTAACGAGCAATCACCCGTCTCTGATGAGTTTTCTTTCGGGCGTACCATAATCGTGAACCGATTGCCTTTGAATCCTCCGAGTTTCAAATATCCTCGTTCTCTTCTCACGCAGTGTAAATGTTTGATATTATCGTAGTACACATCATTGATCGATACTCGCTGGTAGGTAATTGCTCGCCTGTCTTTATTACCAGCAAACTTTACATTTTTGAACGGTACGTTCAGTTCCTTCGATATTCGCATGCATGCTTCCACAGTGTCTTCATTTTCCTTCCGTAAAACGAACGAAAAAGGTGCCTTTCTGCGTGTTTTTATATATTCTGAATTTGTTATCGACATACTCTGATTCGATCAAAGGATTTCGCCTTAATGCACCGTGTAGAAGCGTTCTTTCCTCTTTTTTCGGCATGTCTATCTCTGCCAGTAACACCTTAGTGTCTTTTTTTCGTTTAATTGCTCTAAATTGGTTATAATTTGCACGATATCATCATCCAAGAAGTGTTTGAGAAAAGAAGCATCCGTGTGATCGCTCTCTTCACCGCATATATCGTTATGATCGTGCATTTCCTGAACAATGAAATCCGATGGCGAGTGTTTTATCATGTAGTTTACTTTTCTTTTACACGTATTTATTCCGATTTTTCGAAAATCGATCGACATATGGGCAGTGAATTGCTAATATGTAAAAAGAACTTAAGCAAATACCGAGTTTACTCGCCAGAAC
>NW_007360746.1:0-1286 GCF_000192795.1 Vavraia culicis subsp. floridensis | reverse complement strand
CACCCATTTCCGGAGCATCCCAGAAGTTCTTCTTTCAGCAGTTTAAAAATATACGTATAGTTCTCTGTAACTCAATACCTGCCAAGGAAGCGTATTCGATACTCTGCTCATCATTAACACTTTAGAGAAGATGCCATCCAGTTTTTCTCTCATGTTCCGCACAGAATGGATACTTTCTATTGTATATCAAGTTGCGCTGTATTCAACTAGGTGGCAGACATACATGGGTGCGCCGATACACATTGGGATTGATACAGCTCTACAATTGCGGATGATTAACAACAGTTTTCCAAGATGGCCGAGGTGAACTAATGAAATCGATGTGTCAGAATTTGTTTATTACGCTTCTATCGGTGCGTGACTGCCCCTCTACCATTCCAGACTTGATTGCCCACATTACGTAGCAGAAACAACTTCTATAAGAGGCGTGCGTAACTAACACGATGTTCCAGTGATCAATGTGTCATTTGAACACCTGAATGAATAGCCGATCGTTGTTCAACCATTTTTCTATTTGAGTAGGATGCATGTCTGCAACTTCGCTGCGTGCACGGTCAGGCAGTCGATGCGCGCTCCCCGTAGATAGCCTTTCTTCAATAACTAGAGCCGCAGAACATCTGTTCGTTAGCACATGGTCTATCACTGTCACAGAAGCACTAAGCGGGCAGCGATATACATCTATGAATTATAAATCAGACCCAAAAATTGACAACATTCGGAGATGGCTGTTGTAACATATACAGCATGATATTACTCCTAATTTATCTAGTTAGGCGTACACCGGAACAAAAACAACATTTCATTCAATTCTCGCACTACACATTAAAGCAATATCTCCGTGTTCAACACACAGTAATTATCGCAGTACCGAAATGGTTATCTTTTTGGATATGAATCAGTCTACTGCTGTGATTCTTACTTCTCAATAATAGCACTTTTAATTTTCACTCACACAACATACTAAACCGGTACATGTCCCTTTCCTTCTGAACAACATAATTATTTATTTCATGATCAAGAGACGACCCTACTCCTTCAACTCATATGATCGCTCGTAATCTTTTTATTCCGAGCTTCATTGATCCACTTAGACAATTCTTTCAAAACTTGTTGGGATGCGTTATGAAGACACAGATTTTCGACACGGCTCAAACAATCAAAGCTGATGTCATCTAACCGATCCGGCCGAAAACATATTTTCATCATTTTTATGCAGTCTACCTGTTGGAGAACAATTTTTCCACAGAACCCGTCGATCAAAAGTTCTTCACAGCCCTCATTCAAAA
>NW_007360745.1:0-1292 GCF_000192795.1 Vavraia culicis subsp. floridensis | reverse complement strand
AACCGGATCCAGGAGAGGTAGCAGGGCAGTCATACCAAGGATCGACATGGCACCGAGCGAGACACAGCTGCCATTCATGCTCAAGAGAAGACAGTTTCCGGTTCTTCTTTCGTTTGCGATGACAATCCACAAGTCACAGGGTCAGTCATTTGACAAGGTAGGTGTTTATCTGCACAGCCCTGTCTTTGTGCATGGTCAGTTGTATGTAGTTCTGTCGAGAGTGCGCTATGCAAACGGTCTAAGGGTGTATGTTGCTGACAATGGAGACCAAGGAAAGCGTGAGAATGGTAAAGTATACACAAGAAATGTTGTATACAATGAGCTACTGGAATGAAAATAAATTTATTGATTTGTAACTATACAACAGTTAGTAGAAAGGAATGACCTAATGTGGCAGTTATACTCAAAAGCGCTATTTTGGTATACTATCCATTCATACACCCGTTCAGAAAAACAAAATGATGCAGCTAGTGAAATCATAAAATTGTTTAATTTAGGAGAGTTGAACTTAGCTGAGTCATGCCTTTGTATCTGATTGACAAGTTCAGGATTATTCATTAAATATACGACTACAGCATATGCAAGCAGATCACTTGCTTTTGAATAATCAAATATCATCATGATATCCATAATTTCATCGTGATCGAATGTGGGAACATAGTTCCGTGTTAGCCCGGAGAGTTTCTCTAAAAATGTTCTTTTAAATGGCGCTCTCAGAATATTGAATGTTGTACCATAGGTTGTCTGAATATAGTCGCTCACTGATTTACGCCCAGTTTTACAAGCACAGCCTACGTTATTTGCATTTGATGATTCCCCGCTTCTATGATTACACAATCTGCCATTCTGTTCTTGTCCACAATTATTAACCATTTGAGCAGGTGCTTCATATTGTGTTGGTGAGTGCATAACCATTCTTGGTTTTAGCTGCTCCAAAAAACTCGTTGATATCTTGTTTTCCAAGTCACTGAGCACCATAAAGTCTTTAGATTCTTCATTCACTATGCTATCAAAAACCAATATGTATGTTATAGTTGCACTGACACAGCTGCACAAGTTATGGAACATGCGACTAGCTGTGGCACGTTCTTTTATGCTTCACTCATTAGTATTATATGGAAACTTATTAGCTATATATTCTAAAAATGTCTTTCAAAAATCATAATTTCTCGTTCTATGAAATAAAAGCTGAACAGTCCATAATAGATGCTAGTGCGCCAGTAAATCATACATAATTCATTCTGGGTATAATACATAAACTTTTCCAGTTTAACACATTTTTATAGAATCGA
>NW_007360744.1:0-1309 GCF_000192795.1 Vavraia culicis subsp. floridensis | reverse complement strand
GTGTTAGCTGCTCAGTTGATTCTTCCGGTGTTCTTATGTTCTCTGGTTTTGCAAAAAAATTCGTGAAATCAACATCAACTGTCAAGCCTAGAATTCTATTGTAGACGATTGGTAACTCTGAAGACTGGTTTTGTAGAAATGTATAATCAACTGCCAAGTAATTAACTGGAATTGCGAAAGGTAAGCATTCTATTGATTTGACATGAATAGGAATCTTACATTTTTGTTCATAATCGCTTGCAGTCACAATTATATTTTTGAATTGATCCTCTAGCACGAAATACCCGTTTTCACAGAATACAGCAAAGATATTTTCATACCAGTTCAATTGATCACACAAAAACAGATTTTCTTGCTTACTTCGTCTTTCTTCAAAGAATCTGTTCAGCTGTGAATACAATGTCTCGTCACTAAGAAGATTTTTGACCATCAAGAACATGACAAGGCTTTCTTTCTCAAAAAAACGTGGCTGCATAGTAAGGAGGTTGCATAGTTCGTCAAATGTAAAGTTAGTGTCTGATTGCCATGATGAATGTACCAATTTCTCATACAGCAGCTTGCTGATTGGTAAAGTGATCACACAGTATTCAATGGGTGGTTCTTCATTACATTCTGCATGCTCATTAGCTATCCTGATCAATAGTCTTTCTTCATCGGTCATATTTTCGTTTTTGGGATCTGATTTGGATTTGGCGATCAAATCACATCTACAAACCTTATAGAATTTATGTTCTACGAACTCTTTGTCTTTCCAATCACAATTAATAAGTAAATCTTCTGGCTGTAACAAAAGCTCTGATTTATCATGAACTACCAGATATTCTGTTTCCTCGACAGCTTTCTCAATATATTTTGGATGATATAATAAAACAAAAATTGTGAGCAATGCTCTTGATTGAGTAGAATTGGGAACCATTGAATAAAAAATGTACTAACAAGGGGATTTTAATATATTTCCTTTTTATACCATAAATGGAAAATTTTTTGTTTATGGTATTTTAACTGCCATAAAAACGCTATATGATATTTTACGCCATTAATAACAGATATTGTCGTATTATTTGTTTCATTTTGCACCCAAAAATATTACATATCTTATATTTTTATCAATAATTTTATTTAACATTGCTTCACACTTATTTCGTCAAGTATGCTTTTTTTTAGATTTGTTCCAGCGAGTGCTTTTCGTCTTAGCACCAATAACTTATTTTTATACAACCCGTGAAATTTTCCTGATAAGAGCCGGTAGTATTAATTACTATCACCTCCTTTCAAAACCTGCTGTCAACGGACTTGAGGCTCAAAACTT
>NW_007360743.1:0-1309 GCF_000192795.1 Vavraia culicis subsp. floridensis | reverse complement strand
CACTCTCGACAGAGCTACATACAACTGACCATGCACAAAGACCGGGCTGTGCAGATAAACACCTACCTTGTCAAATGACTGGCCCTGTGACTTGTGGATTGTCATCGCAAACGAAAGAAGAACCGGAAACTGTCTTCTCTTGAGTATGAATGGCAGCTGTGTTTCGCTGAATATCATCGCGATCTCGCCCGTTGTAGGAACATTGTACCTGTTCATGTCACGATGAATGTTCTTGTTGAACACCACATTTACCATCAACATATTTCTTTCACGCACTGCACTCCTATTAACCTCAGCAAGATTTTGCATACGGGTTGACTTATCTTATTGTCCTGTCAAGATTGTGTAGTATTGCTTTGTCACACTTCTCGTTTGTAGGGTTTCTCGATCTCAGATCTGTAGCATCGTTTGTATCAACCACGTACAACTGCGAGTATCTCCTGTTAGTGTTCTCAAGCGGGTTTATGTTGTATGTGTTGTGATAGACCTGACCATGCACCTTGAAGAAGTGCACCCCTCGTGTGAATTGCTCCACATGTGCACCCATTGACGCAAACGACTGGGCACTGTTGTACGATCGTATGTTGGCCTTGAAGTTTTTATGATCGCTGCTTGCTGTATCGGTGAACAGCGATCTGAGATACTTTGGATAGCTATCTCGTGGTGTGTAGGCCAGCTTGCCGAAGTGACAGCAGCTCTTGTACGCACGTCTACGGTGTGCCTCGTCTTTAAAGTGCATTGCCGAACAATTTGCACAAATCTGGTTGAGCTCACCAGCATAGTGCTCGGCTGTTTCACTTTGTACGTGATATCCGTTACTATTAGTACTCTCATCAGATCCATCGCCACCGGCAAGACGATCATCTGATGACTCATCATCGTGATGAGATTTGTCACTGCACTCACCCATGAAGGTGATGCTGTCCTTATGGTCGTGTAAACCACTTTTTGTATTACCATGGTTTTGGTTGTTTACCAAACCATTGGTACTTAGTTTATTTTTATTTTTTTCAAGCTTCAGCTTTTCTTGCTCCATTGCCAACTTGTAGTTGGAAATCAACTTCTGAAGATTACTGCATTTCTTTTTGATTCCTCGACTTCCTTTTTAATTGACTTTATTTTGTTGCCACTATTCATTTTATCGATCCAAGTCTCCATAATAAATTTTTGCAGCCTTGTAAACGGCTTAGCAAATGACTTAACAACAGCTTCCTTGATGGAAGAAGATGATTTATCAGACGAATTATAATTTTTAGAAGTGTGTGTAAACTTTTGGCTTCCACCTCGGCTACGCCACTTGGTGTGCCCG
>NW_007360742.1:0-1312 GCF_000192795.1 Vavraia culicis subsp. floridensis | reverse complement strand
GTATGACAATAATATGAAATATTAAGAGAAGGAAGTATCATTGAATAGATAATCCAACTTTCTCTGTTTTATAAACAGAAATGGTGTAGCTGTTATTCTCAAACTTAGGATATTGCTTTGCATTGTATCGTTTTCTTAGTTTTGTTTAGCTTCAACACCATCTCTCAATATATTGGTACATCTTTTTCTTCTTTTTGCTGATAGCATATCAATTTGAGATAAAGCAGCAGTGCTGTAAAATTGCTACAAAACCACACAAATATTTGCATAATCAATACCAATTAAATTGATCACACTATAATACCACATTTAATATTTTAATGTTACCATCATTTACAATTTTTTGATTAGTATTCTTATTGCCTGTCAAAAAGAAGCGACATAGTCATCAAGACCACAGTGATCAGCGCTCATTCCTAGTCAATCACCATATGTAAATATGTTGTTACGACAGAATATTTTTAATTAAATGCCGGTTTAGTAACAATTGTGTCATGGCTCTACAACACGTGATATCGATTGTGAAATGGCAACAAAATATCAAGTCATGATTTATCTTGAGAATACTAGCACATTTTTGTAGCTATAATATTGTACAAAAATAACATAGAGAAGACGAGTACTGATTATCACAACCGGTTTGTTCAGCAAGTGGTAAAAAAATACTTTCAAACAGTGCTTTAAGTAGTTACGACGTTAGAAAGACAAATGCAGGTGACATTTAATATCAACACCAGTTGATCAACATTGATGACATTTATGTTCAATATTTGTTCGAATTGATTTGATAATAAGAAATTTATTTGGAGTAGAAATGATAACAGGAAAAGAAATGCAGCGATACCAGCACACACAATATAACTGGTGTACATGCATTGTATTCAACATAACTATGATAATTGCATATTGTAATGTAACTTTCAGCTTTTCTTGAGGTAGAACAACACAATTACAATATGAGTTTTCTGATCAAAAGCAAAACATGTGTTTAACAGCAACGTACTCATCACTCAACGATACTTTTATTCTTCAATTATCATATTCTTGCATCATACCGAAGTGCACACAATTAACAACAGTGTGTTAACCATGAATACTTCGTTCATGCAAACAACTAATTTATCATTTTCTGTAACAGGTTGATGAGAAAAGCAGGCCTATCTTGTGTGATTGATGCCATAAACAAGAAAAGAACACACTAAACTTATAGAGAATGTGTGCAGCATCATTGTTAATATCAAAAAAATCATAATTTAGTGCTGGCATTCTCCTCTAATCACATGACTGTTCACATGTGAGATGAACAAAAAGT
>NW_007360741.1:0-1322 GCF_000192795.1 Vavraia culicis subsp. floridensis | reverse complement strand
AAACACCTTTACATTGTCGCTGTTAAACGCTCTTATCGTTCCATTTTCATAACCCAGCACAAACATTTCATCAACAACACAGAACGACGAGATTGTTTCTTTTTTATCGGATCCTATGCGTATCACTACCTCCTTGCTCTGCACATCCCATACTTCCAAATAATTGTTGCGTGATATCACCATATGACCGTTGTAATGTGATAGTATGCTTCTTTCATTTGCTAGCTCACCATTCTGTGATCTATAGATGAAGTTAGGAACAAAGTCCTCATCCATGGGGGTCGTAAAAATAGCAAGTCATAACCGGAGCGAGCATATGATTTGAACCGAGAAATAGTTAAAGTCATGCGATAGGTCAATGCTATCCTGCTGTTCCGTAAAATAAGATGTGCAGTATCATCATGGTGTGTTTGATTGAATACTGATCAAACGTGCCAATTTAAGTAATTTACCACAAATGCGTTGTACTTAATATGTCACGGTCAGTTCATCATCCTTTGGTGTTCTAAGCCATCTTAGTACGGGTTTTATGACAATGTCGGATATATCCTCGTTAAAAGTAGGTTTTACTAACGCTACCAAAATGTATTGAACAGACCATCGAAACACAGTTGAAAAAACGGGTAGCAATAAATTTATTTATTATGTAAATAGAGTTTATTAGTCCCTGACAAGTTCATTAATCACGTTTTATGTTCGGAGGAACTAAACATGGCGCATATGAATTGTAACGGAATGAACACATCTTAACGATACAAAAAGGTATCGATTGATAATATTTGATGACCAACATTTCTGATGATACCATAGTACATAGCCACTCGAATAATTACTAATTGTGGATGCAGAGAAATACCTATCTGTAACAATGCTGCTTTCGTTGCCATTCACGATGCATCTGTTATTGTTTTTGTTGCGATCAAATCATTTCTTATTGACACTGGGGTGAACATAAACTTCGGATGTTAAGATTCGCAAAACAGTTAGAATGAAGTGCACGACATTTCAAAGCACATTGTGGCACAGATGAAGGGACAATGCTCCTTCCTAATTCATTACTTGTTATCTCATAGTAAAGAAGAAATACCTGTGCCTCAAACGCCCCATGGTGTATCACATTTCTTTTTTTACCATCAATGCAAAGCATCTCTACCAGCTGTTTGTCTTTTGCCGTCTATTGCTGCATGAACGCCTACTAAATACGCTCTGCTGGCTGCAATAATGAAAAGGCCTACCCGTTCAGCTATTCGATTTCATTATAGTAACGCAATCGGTTCAATGTTCAGATCATTGTAACACAATCACTTAGATACCAGCACTTG
>NW_007360740.1:0-1332 GCF_000192795.1 Vavraia culicis subsp. floridensis | reverse complement strand
TTCTTCAGATGTCGATTGCTCGGGAACTCTTTCCACCTTGAAACGCGTATCTGCCACTCGGGATGAACTTGTTGTTGGTAATTCTTTGTTCGGCTGTGAAGGTTTACAAATTGTGTTACCAATAGACTGCGGAGGCTCTGACTGTCCCTCTGTATCAATACTTGTTGTAGGTGAAACACCAGTTGCTTGTGTTTCTTTCTGATTCACTAACTGATAACGATCATCATCGCAACCACCTTGTGAACACCATGCATAAAAACAAAATCCTGGAACCTCTGGTTCTCGGTTTGGTCTAGATGTTGACGCACTACTTGACATACCTTCTTTATCTCTTTGTTTCTCCTTTTTTGAATCCAATTTGGCGGGTTCATTCAACAACGAGGAGTTATTCCTACTCTTTGTCTTCAATAGTCGTCTATCTAATGTGTTACGCTTTGTTTCGTCATCAACCACAGGATCGGTATGACTCTTTTTGGTCTGATCCTGTTTAGCTCCTTTGTCCATCGGAACATGTACATCAATATCATGTCCGATTCGGAGTTCGCTAAGCTGAACGGCACTTGCTCTTGTTGGACTCGTACCGTGATTGCTATTGCTTGACTCGCTATCTGATGCCGAAATCAACAGAATGTAGTGCACAAATACACTGATAAACAGCATACTCCTCCTCTGTTGCAACTATTTATATCTGAAAGTTGTCCAAAACTGTAACTCTCATTTATAGTATCTTCCTATCCTGACCTTGTTTTTCTATTTCTGGTCACTATCTATGAGAAGCGTAACCATAAATAAAATTTTTTAAAAGATGACATGCCTGTTTACTCAACAAATGACAACACTTCTTGATAAAAAAATTGCTAAATGATTTAGAAAGCAAAACTGTGTAATTGGCGTGTTTCACGAGCACATTTTCTAGTATATAACCAACAAATTAATTATAGATTGCAGTAACGACTCATCAGGAACAAATATGGAGATATTTATCAGCTTCTAAAACATTGTTAACATTGATATGCATTCATAGTCAACTTATATTGGGCAAACAAACCTGTTACCATGGCATCGTAAAACAACATCTGCATGTTATCGTTTTAATCTGTGCCCGAAACAGTAATAATAACTTTCCAGTCAAAAATGCTATGAATAAATCAATTTTAATACATAGCAATGTTGATGAATGTTGTCAGTTGTTCTATTACTATTTCTTGTGCTACGATCATTTTGGTGTGATCGATCAGTGACTCATCTTGTCTACCACATATAGTTTGCATAATGCAATTCATTTATGGCCAAGCATTCAAGCGTAACTCAGAATGTTATGCTGGCAAATTA
>NW_007360739.1:0-1333 GCF_000192795.1 Vavraia culicis subsp. floridensis | reverse complement strand
GAAGAACGAGCTATCAAAACTGTATTTACCTCTCTTGATGAATTGGAGTGCGTCCTGAAGAAGCTCTCTTTGTTCAAGCACTTTTATTACTTTTATAGTTGTAGTAGAGATAGTTTTATTGTTGTTAGCATAAAAATTTAATGTTTTTGCCGACTGGATTACAAATAAATTTCTGAATATGTTAAACAAAAATGACCAGGAGGCATTTAAAAATCAATAATATAATCGTACCTAGGAGCCTTCGATCCTAAAAATTACAGTACATCATATAAAAAAGATAACTCGGAAGCTGATTGGTCAATTCTGTGAAACAAAAAAATAACCTATTAGGAAAAATAAAATGTTTGTTTCAGGTATTTGCACTGGATGAAGAGTCAAAAGCTGTTGTAGAATCTATTCTTTCTGGTATGCACTTAGTCATCATTTACAAACAATATTTTCACTCCATTTTTATTTATTCAACCCCTACTATTATTTGGTTGGCTGTTTTTATGAACACCACCACGTTCAATCAAAATGCATGAAATAAATAACATATCTGCACTTTTAAGTTTTGTTTGACTTTCTCAATATTGTTACAAATTACGATGATATTCACGATATATTTAGATTATTTACCGTAAAAGAATAAAATACGTTTTGGGAATATGAAGAAATGGATGTAAAAATGAGTCTTTGGTCAATGTAACAGAACATAATATCACAATCAAATTGACAATTTGGTGAACATTTTGTATGTTCTTATCATCGACTAACATTCATTTTTCTGGAAGAATCAAAGCTATAAATAAGTTAAGAAGTCGACATACCATATATCCAGATTTTGACAATACGCCGACTGAAAAGTTTTTGGTGGAAAAGACACAATTGTTAAATCCTGGTGGTTTTGTCTGTGCTGTAGATAATCAGCTGATTGTCTACCGCGGCAAAGCTTTATTTATTGATCGAACCTACGAGAGTCTGCAGAATGTTCCTGGCTCCGTGTACAGTTCTTAAATAAGCACTTCGGTATTGTGCATGTTCCAAAAAAATAGTACCAGTTGCAGTAAAAAATAATCAGACAATATCTCTACACCGACATTCCATATCACTATGTGTACCAGAACAGCCGATGGGTATTGCGACAGCGGGGTGAGGACAAAGTCATTACAAGATTGTATGCGGTCAATCCAGAGGAAAAGGAGAGATTCTATCTGAGAATGCTCTTGCTTAATGTGAGAGGCGCCACATCATTCGACGACTTGAGAAGTGCCAACAATGTTGTATATGGCACATTCGAGGAAGCAGCAAGGGCAAGAAATCTTCTGCAGGATGACAATGAATGGAAGAACGT
>NW_007360738.1:0-1338 GCF_000192795.1 Vavraia culicis subsp. floridensis | reverse complement strand
CCTGTAGCGAATATATACTCTTGGATTGAGAGCACAGAATTTTTATAACCACTTGCACAAACAGACAAATTCGGGAAACAACAAGCATTTTTCACGGACCCCTGTGTCGTGAAATAGATGCAGCGAAGTAAAGAACAAACCCGTCAGAGTATGTGAAAAAGGACTACAATTTTGAAATGGTCGTAAAGCACTGTATTTGAACTCAGTGCATATATAATAGAATTTGCGCACTTCGCTAACTGTAATTTCATTTGTATTCGCCGCATTTGCATAATCTTCCATATTAATAGAGATAGCAAGTAAATGGAAAAAGTCACGGATGTTTTTATCATATGTGCTCTTTGTTGCTCGCGCAAATATTGCATAAAATAGCTTTTTCATTTCTCTAACCCTTAATAGTATTATGATATGTCTCTTTCATGTGCTCGCTAATTGCATCAACAATGTTCTTACTTTCGCTCTTTCTTTTTTTAACCTGGCTTAGTCTTTTTCGTGATTCCAAAGTCATCGCAGTGAACTTCATGAGCACTGCCTTCAACTCCACGAAATGGTTGTTTATGGCACTATCATCACAATGTAACAGCATTATTCTGATGTTTTCTAATTTGCTTAGTTCATGTTTATTCCAGATGAAATCAATCATTTTAAATAGTTTGCTAGTGCTGGGTCGATCATTATTGATACCTTGAAACATGTATCCATGTGTTTGTTTGTAGTGTTGCAGATAGCTTATTGATCTGTGATAGGTATTTTGAGATTCATTTCTCCGAAGACATGTGCTAGTTGCTTCGCTATCATCAAGATTATCCAAATCAACTGGATTGATCAAATCATCCATATTTCTAGCATAATTTTGCAGTGTGCCGTCGGAATCGCTGCAATGCATCATTTTTATTCACGCAACTGAAGATGAGTCGAACCATAATTTAGTGCATGTATGGCAGTAGAACTGCCTTTTTATACTTTAAAATATCTAATTTACTTCAATATCATTCTGTCTATTTTTCACATTCCTATTTGTATTTAATAAGAATAGTTCTAACATATCGGCATACAACATTGTAAATCCCATTTTACAGAAGTATTTGCGCTATTATTATTTATTTCTTGCATGTTTAATCCAA
Source organism: Vavraia culicis subsp. floridensis (assembly GCF_000192795.1). NCBI lineage: Eukaryota > Fungi > Microsporidia > Pleistophoridae > Vavraia > Vavraia culicis. The sequence continues at coordinate 214 of NW_007360738.1, read as the reverse complement.
AAAGAAGTGATTCTATGTCCTTGGTAACAATTACGGAAAGTGGCAGTGAAGACTAAAAATTTTTGATTGACCTTTTATCGCATGCGTTCATTCTGAGCAGCGAAGCAGAATGAGCTACAACCTGCCAATATCTCCAAAACCAATAAACTTACAGCAGATAATGTTATCCAAAGGAATTGACATGCTGCACACGCTTACTTGGCACTGAATAACC
>NW_007360737.1:0-1351 GCF_000192795.1 Vavraia culicis subsp. floridensis | reverse complement strand
TTGATGAATTAACTGAAAAGTGGATGAGATGTAGTTTACCGCAGATAAAATGGTGGATTGGTTGGTATTGTGGTTTTACGGCGTGCATATTGGCACATAATGAGAATCAAGCGGTAATTACAGCTCATCTTGCTTCTTTGCAGTGATGCAAGGTGTTCTTGAACGTGCATGTGGTAATCAGTGGTGGTTGATAGTAAAAATGCAACGAAGTATAAGCGTGGCATAGCTTGCTGTTCAGCAAAAAAAGTAAGAAATTGTTGTGGTACCTACGCCATTCTAGGATGCTGTGCGAATGTTTCTCTTTGAAACGAAAGTATGCCAACGATATCATTGTTACGGCGAGAAACATTCGTACGCAACATCAATTCTCCATTCCATGCAATTACTAGCTGCGCTACTTCCGTCTTAACGCTCTACTTTTTGTTCATCATACCTTTTACAGCGCAATAACCGTTTATCACAGTACAAACCCGTTAAAGTAACAAACACCCGTTTAATAATTAATTAAGCATTTTCAGTTCTGAAAAGAATATCTTGCCGTATTAGAGTTAGCTACACTCACACCAACGATGTATTGTTGGTGCAAATCGCATTTTAATGTCAACATTAGCATCTGCTTGGCAGTGCTGGTACCATCTTCTGTTATGTTTCACTGCATCATCGCTTTGCCTAAAATCCTTCATTAACCATAACAAGCATAAACACCAGCACACCGATCCTTAGAACAGCCCAAATGCCATCTTTTCCACCATTCATCAACCATCTATTCACCATCTTAGAAACACCCATAAACCACCCGTACATACGTTGGTCATCAACAGGTAAAAGCATAGTAATACCTAACCAGCATATGTTTACGGTGCATGTGCTCGTTAAGTATTTTAACCATGGCAACTTCTCATCTTTTATACGTCAGCTAAACAAATACGGGTTTAGCAAGGTTAGGAACAGCCTATCCGGTGTACACGAATTTAGACAGGAGCATTTCATAAAGGAGAAACCTTTTTTGAGTAGATGGATCAGAAGGAGAAAGGGAAGTGGTGTTAAGAAGCGAGTTGAGGAGTTGTGGATGAAATACAACTGCTTATCAAAGGAGATAAGTGAGATTAAAAGAAAAATTGGTATTAGTACCGATGAATATGGAATAGGTAGGAATGATGACGTGAACAACAACGGTAGTGAAAGGAATAGAAACAAAAAAATTAGCGATGTGAAAGAGAATATGATGGGCGGTAATACCGTGTATGAACCTATGAGCAGGTTTGATATGGCAAATAATGAAGATGTTGATGACAAAATAATGATAAATTGTGAAAAGGTGTGTGATATGGAATGGGATGGAAAAGAAATG
>NW_007360736.1:0-1388 GCF_000192795.1 Vavraia culicis subsp. floridensis | reverse complement strand
CATACAGGTGTATATTAGACAAAAACACTGAGGTACATTTTGATCTATGGATGAAGCAAATATTGCTGTTGATTTGTGTCCGCAGCGAGGACAGACCCTGACAGCTATTTTTTAACACTCATCCATGAGAAAATAAGTGCTAAGATTGTATTCAGTGCCTACATAGAACCACAACATGCTTATATGCGCATTTTTTTCGCGTTATCGCTGCCAACTTATGGATTTATAATCGAACAAAACTTCTTTTCCGATACAATTCGTTTCAGAAATTCTAAATGGTCCAATGATTAACCAAAAATTTCATATATTCGCGTATCCTTTCGTGGAAAAGACCGAAGTGTCATAGAGCATGTAAAATGTGATGGGTGCAGCAGTGAGCGTGCGGTGTTGGAGGAAAATCGTATATTTTCATGAACAAGTTTTTAATCAAAATACATGCCAGTGTAATGTAAACTGGTGGTGAGTACCTACGAGCATCTAGCTATATTTTTGTCTCAGGCCCAGGTTTCGTTTGAATGTCCGATTTTGTACCACGGGAAAGTTTGGATCCTTGTGGTGCAGTATTTTCGCGAGATTTTGGTCAAAAATATACAAACGAAGTGTTCAGCTCACAACTGCAAAGTTTGAGCGCAGCTTGTCGTGTGGAGAAAAGAATGTTTAAGCAGTAACACTGATATTTGAGAAAAGGGTATTTTCATCGCTTGCTGCCGTATTCCGGTTTATATATTGAAACAGAAACGAAGTAGTTTAGGAACAAACCTGTATTAAGGTAAAATAGCCTTGGCAGTGAATAAATATTTGGTGGTGCTGGTGTTGGAAAAGAATATATTTTCTCCTCTCATCAGCTTTCATACCAAACATATTTTTACGAGGATCTATCAGTAGTTCTTCAGTAGCTGCAACGGTTTTGTATGATTTGTACGCATATGGTTGTTTTTCCTTGGTATTTCGTGATTGCACAGCACGGTACATTCGCAGGATGTATTTGCTGTTCATGAGAAGAACATTTTTCCTTCATACACATCAATAACGTACGTGGCACAAAGTTCGTTGACTAACGTTTCTTTCCATGTAACGGAGGGCAAAACATAAATTACGCTATCAATGAAACGTTAATTGATACTTTCATCTGCCACACTGCTAGACAAACAAATAACCCTCATCATTTTCTAGGACTAAGTATGTCCGGTTGCATTTGAAATACACGAAAAGAACAAATAAATGAACATTTCTTTCATGATATGATTCAACGTGCTATGATTGCGTTGTTCTAGAATAATAAGTAACTCTGATTTGAGTTTTGAATGCTCTAGTGCGGAGGAATGCTTTGCCATATTTACGTTGCGGTAGCTCAACCATCCCACCAACACAGAAGACTAATAAAACAC
>NW_007360735.1:0-1391 GCF_000192795.1 Vavraia culicis subsp. floridensis | reverse complement strand
AAAACTTTCTCTATAAGTTAATATTAACATGTTAATGCAAAGCATTCAGAGGACACTATCTGTCTTCGTAAATGACATTCACAGCTGTGTAGAATAAATTACGCTTTCGAATACAATTTTTGGACAACCATGTTCAGCTCATAATATGACTCAATAGTAATATCATCAAACACTATAAATGATGTGTTGGCAATACTACTTCGCCGACATATTCCTTTTATGTCTACAAATAGGCTGTGTAGTAAATACAAACATGTTATTGTGACCTGCTATCACTACAAATTCGATCGGTAATCTTAGGCTGTTACTAGAGTGGTGACGACAGAGGTACAGAATGTTTTCTCATTGCAAGAAGACTTTGAACAAAACCTGTGCTGAGCTGAACATAAGAGTCAGCGAGCCAGAATACAGCCAACTTAAATAAAAGTACCATGTACAAACATCTTACAGCAATTTTGTGTTTACTAGACAGATGCGGTATTTAGTATCATGTAAATAAAAGAACAAATAATCAAGTATGTTAATTGCATCTTAAATGGCAGAAAGAATTTACTCGAAACTATTCATAATTCCAAAGAATGCACTTAGAAGGGAGCGCGAGATAAACAGAAATCATGGGCAAGCATAATTATAGATCTGCAGCCACGTTACAATATTTGCTGAGAATAGGCTTATCAGGAAAAACATAAACATATGTTTTGTCAGATTGGCAGTTCAGTTGATATATTGCTGTGGCCTTGTAGTTTTTACCGCAACTTATTTTCTTTTCATTTGGTATCCCGGAGATTACATTGGAGTAAAAACTGAAATGCTAGAGATATAGATACTTTGACAACAAAACACTGTTTTATGTGCATTACTCGGTTAACCAATCTTTACATACAACACATCCTGCTTATTGTTCTGTGTTGAACATATCAAAAACAATACAATTAAATGCATTTTTTAGTGAATCGATAAACTCGCATTACCAAGCTGTGTAACACGTAGTGCATAACACGGAAAAGATTGTTTGGAAGGGCATATGAATTGCAAAAATTCAGCCACTAATATCAACGCTTATTAATACCTGTGTTTCTCTTTTCGTTTTCTTACAACACTCACAAAAAATCAATTATTGTCTTCGAAAGTTAGTTCCTGGTCTGTCATCTCTAAGACAACAATAGACGATCAATTTACTATTTTTGTCATGCAACAAAAAGACAATTGAAACCTCCAAAACTCGCAAAAATATCGTAACAGCAGGTAACCACCCAATACAATTCTTAAAACAATGTTAAGTAAGACATACATTCGAGAAAATAAAATTTATACTTCCTTTTGTCAAACGGGTAAAGAACAAATACTGCAATCAATTTATATGCTGATAATATTTTATTCACTACTTGTAG
>NW_007360734.1:0-1393 GCF_000192795.1 Vavraia culicis subsp. floridensis | reverse complement strand
GGAACAGACACTGATCGCTCAGTAAGTTACGGCAGAACTGTGCATATTATCCAGAAAGGTCTTGTAGTTTCAGCATCGCGCTATTGTCATTAGAGGAATTTTTACCTGTGTTTGTATTACAAGTTGTGTTTGGCAGAGCCAACATTGCAATAAATCATCAAATGTAGTAAATTAAAATTCAAAAGAACTGTTTTAGCAAAATGCGATGCATATGTAAGTGTGACAAGCTAATGCCAGCAAAAAATGGTACTATCCTCTGCTAAGAACCTTTCCATTACTTCTCAGACACTAAAAATTAGAACAAAGGAGCAATGAAAAAATCTACCAAAAATACCATCGTGAAATCATGAACCATTTTTCATAAAAACCTTTTAGTTAATTCGCGTCTATCGAGTAAGATCTGTCATATTATGGAAACCACATTTTAGTGATTCTTCAATCCAAGACACCACACAATCGAGTTCCGACACTAATTTATTGGTTAAACCATCATCTTCTTTGTCCATCACACGTTTGGTGCGTATTAAACTCTTCTTAAGCTGATCCAAAAGTTTTGATACCTTATCGCTTTCAGCTGTGTCAGATGATGAACCAGGTTTTTCAAAATTAATAGCGTTATCATGTGCAGGATCCTGAGCTACATTGGTCGAATTTAAATGATCTTGCTTATCCGCTTCGGATGTGATCAAAATAGCTCGTGATCTTTTTAGCACTCCATAAGAATTTTTCCTCAAGTACCGACAAAACTTGCGATGGAAATTCAATATATCAAAGATTACATCATTTATGTAGTTTCTTTGTTTCCTAGGCTCATCATTGTATTGCTTTGATAAATTACTCAAATTAATTATCAATCCATGCACAAATTTATCACATAGTGCATTTACCAGTTCATCAAATAACTTCATAGCATGGCATAAGGACACGAAGAACAATTCGTTCGTTTTGTGATCGACTTCTGTGCTATTTGTATGTGAAACACAGCATTTGCAATGCTCATTTATTTCATTTTGAATGTTTCCGCAAATATCATAAATTGCATGGATCGGTCCATCAAGGTACAAACAAAATAACAACGAGTCTTCCATATCTCCTTTGATTTTGCTTAGTATTTCTTCTTTTTGCATACTTTCATCATCTTCGTACCGCAACGCATTTGTGCAGATATTCACAAGATCAGAAATCCTCGCTTTATCAGCGTTAATTGACTGACACGTAGGCTGAGAAGTTCTGCTGTTTCCTTTTTGGTACGAATGATCATCCCACAGTATTAGCCTGATGTTCTCCAGACAAATATCGTCTAAATCCGTACGATTATTCGTATTTGATGGTTCCTTCGCTTCATTATGGACATCTTGGGTTAGCTTCGAGGTTGCTTTCACATTCGTACGTT
>NW_007360733.1:0-1393 GCF_000192795.1 Vavraia culicis subsp. floridensis | reverse complement strand
TTGGAGGTAATAGAGGGTCTCATAGGTAAGAGTTCAGGTACTATAAGATACCTATGAATTGTATGAGCGTTTGAAGCTTTATCCTGAAGACAGTACAACGGAAATGCCTACAAATAATACAACAAGATTGCTTCTCAGTTTGCATCAGGTTGGTATTAAATTATCAGGAAGCTCATGCTATAGGAGGTAATAAATCTGGGACAGGAGTGCTAACAAACACTCAACAAACAACATATCGAATGGTGATTGAGTTTAAAACAACAATGCTGTTTTTCGAGAAACATGTATTTTACCTCCTTGGTGATCTGCGCGATATTGCCAATAAACAGAAGAATAGAACCGAAGTAAAGAAGATTGACTTGCTTAGGGCTGAAAGTCACAAGATGTATCAGATGTACGATGAGTCTAATATTTCTAAACGTCTTGATGAAGAAAATATTGGGCAAAAATGTGAGGAGTGGATTGAAGTTCTAGAAAGGATTGATGAGAAAATGAATGGATTTTCTACCGCAGAGTGTGTGAGCATATTGATGAAGATATTTTATGCATATAAGTATTTGTATTGTAAAGTGGAATTTAATTGTTCAGAACGTATATTAGAAGAGTCGTACAAACATTCTGCAAATTCTAACGTTCATCCAACCGAATATGAGACATTAACACCGAATCCTGAACCACTCAAAGAGCATACTTCTGGCACGCCATCAATGATCTAAGTGGATGAAATAAAATCAAGTTAAGCACCATGTTTAGTATTCATTCATTTCTTCTGTTCTTTCTTAATGGTGCATTATATTGCATCCTTGCTCTGTTCATCAATATTCACAATAACATAAAATTGTACAATCAGTATTAGGTCCGACAGCGCTACTAGACAAAAATTACCGATCAAACCTACAAACATCTCTAACACCCACCACTATCGATGCGCACAAAACAATTGGTGCATTACATGTGTTATAGGAAGATGTTTTGTTTGTTATTGATGCTGTAATACTTGTTGTTTAGATGTGGCATAAGGAGTGCTAAATTTGCACGGTTACAAATTCGTAATTTTGACAATAATTACTGCTGTGATCTACACTAGTATAGATACAACAATTGTAAATATTTGGCCCCTTCGGTTGTGTTTCTTATCACCTTTGTACTGAGCTAAAATATTTCGAAATTGTTATATGTTCTATTCAGAGATAACACAGGGGGGTCAGATAAATGTATTTTAAGGAATGTTTCATCATAAACACGCATGTTGACAATAACTTGTTTTAAAGAAACCAGCTGCACCATTTTGTTTTTCAAAAACGGGTGTATGAATGGATAGTATACCAAAATGGCGCTTTTGAATACAACTGTAACACTAGATCATTCCTTTCTACTAACTGTTCTGTGGTTA
>NW_007360732.1:0-1405 GCF_000192795.1 Vavraia culicis subsp. floridensis | reverse complement strand
AACTTTAATATTTTTTTTCGTTTTTTTATTTTTTTTGCCTTTTTTTGTTTTTTACATATTTTCTTGTTACAGATTGATGGGCTGTCAATCTGTTTTTTCGTCTCTTTTGCATTTGTTTCGCCAAATGAGAAGGGCATAGTATTTTTTTGAACTACAATGCAGTGTCTGCGCTCGTAGTTCGGCATTGTAACCTGCACTTGTTTTTTAAGTGTGGCGGATATCTTGGCTTGTGCCTTTTCCAGCGCACATTTCCTTTTAAACTCCTCGACTTCCTTTTTAATCGACGTTACTTTTTCGCCACTCTTCATCTTGTCGATCCAAGTCTCCATAATAAATTTTTGCAGCCTTGTAAACGGCTTAGCAAACGGTTTAACAACAGCTTCCTTGATGGAAGAAGATGGTTTATCAGACGCATTATAACTTTTAAAAGTGTGTGTAAACTTTCGGCTTGCACCTCGGCTACGCCACTTGGTGTGCCCGTTTACTTTTTTTGTTATTTTTATTTTTTACTATTTTTTTTGGTTTTATATTTTTTTTTAGAACATGCACAATACCGAAGTGCTTTTTTAAGAACTGTGCACGGAGCACAGGAACATTTTGCAGACTTTCGTAGGTCCGATCAATAAATAAAGCTTTGCCGCGGTAGACAATCAGCTGATTATCTACAACACAGACAAAACCACCAGGATTTAACAATTGTGTCTTTTCCACCAAAAACTTTTCAGTCGGCGTATTGTCAAAATCTGGATACATGATGCATCGACTTCTCAACTTATTTATAGTTTTATTTCTTACAGAAAAATAAACGTTAGTCGATGATAAGAACATACAAAATGTTCACCAAAACATCTGTTTAATTGTGATGTTATGTTCTGTTACATTGACCAAAAACTCACTTTTATATCCATTTCTTCGTATTTTATTCTTTTTCTGGTAAATCATCTAAATATATTGTAAATGTCATCGTAATTTGTTACAATGTTGAGGAAATCAAACAAAAGTTAAAAGTGCCGATATGTTATTTATTTCATGCATTTTGATTAGACGTGGTGGTGTTCATAAAAACAGCCAACCAAATAATGATAGGGATAGAATAAATAAAAATAGAATGAAAATATTGTTTGTAAATGATGACTAAGTGCATCTCAGAAAGAATGAGTTGTACAACAGCTTTTGAATTTTCATTCAGTGCAAATATGTGAAACAAAGATTTTTTATTTTTATCGCAGGGTCTATTTTTTTATTCCATCAAAACCGATTTCTGAACATTCGAGTTGTCTTTTCATATGAATGAATACATGATACAAGAGAGTGAACATAACACTCATTGCCAATTTAGCAATTTTCTAGTAAATCAGATTTATCATTTTTCCTTTTTCACTAAAAGTTATTTATTTATATTCTA
>NW_007360731.1:0-1422 GCF_000192795.1 Vavraia culicis subsp. floridensis | reverse complement strand
CCTTATTATCTAAATCCTGTCTAATTATTTTAACCCTATCAACCCAATATACATAGACAACATGTCTTACAAAAACGAAGATCCAAGCGAATTTAACTCAATATGCTATCGAATTGTCTCCACAATCTTAATCAGATCAAATTCGTTTGTTACTGGCCCAAGCTCTTTACTCCACAATACATATTTCCATTGGTTGTAACTAAAACATGTCTTACCCAGATGTGCTTCCACTTATTACAATCGATGCAAAGAAATGTTGGAGTTAGTTTTCTTGTTTTAAAGAAAAGATCCAACATTATGAATGGCAAGTCTTTCAATATAAGTAATTTCTCTTTTCATCAACAATTATAGTGTGTTTCGCTGCTGATCATGCCTGGTATATCATATTTGTAATTTTCTTTTTTCATCAGAAATATCAATACATGTCTTCTCTCACCCGTAGGAGACAAGCACTAACCGCAACAGCTTGTACGATATATAAAACCCTTGAACCAAACTATTTCTGATCATAAAAAGTCGTTTATTTACTACTACACCATCCACAAAACAATCATCCTCCATGTTTACTGGCCCATGAATCAAAGTACACTCTATCATTTATCCATCACAACCTGTCATACACAATTCCTTCTACTTCTAACATCATTCTTTATCCATCTATGTAAGTGGTTCAAAAAACATCTGCCTCTACTTTATTTCTTTCCCACATGTCTGCTCTGCCCTATCCAACTACAAGTATCTCTTCATACTTTCTATACATCAAACTATTTCATTCCACTGCTGTTCTACTCACTCCACTATTTATCAAAATAATATACATCTACACACTCCACTATTTATCAAATACATCTCAATATAAAGTCTCTTCTATCTCCAAAGAAATAGCTGGATCATTGCCAAAATATCCATCAACAATATACCCTCTCGTCCTCATCCATTTACTATTTGTCTTATATCCCATTATATATCTGTACCACTGTCATTAACTAACTCGTTCATTTTTATTCCTATCACTGCCCATCTATACTCATACTATCTGTCTACTCCTAATCTTCTATTCGTTATTCTCTATCATCTCAATACAATATAAATAAGCATTCTTGTCTCCAACCTATTCATACTCTTTCTTGTATCAAAGTCTTGATAGATTACTCATTCTTGACTTTTCTTCTTTTGCCTGTTCCAAACATAACAAATAACATCGTCTTTGTACCAATCGAAAAGAATATAACTATCTTGTTTATTCCATTTTCTTCCTCTATTCCTTCTACCCTATTCGCTCGTAATCACCTACTTTCTATTTTCTCGTTCATTTTTATTCTTATTTATATTCTGTTGAGAATCTCAATTTCTTTGTTTTTTGTTCCTTTTTTATTCCTCTTTGTCCTTTTTATCATTTTTTGTCCTTTTTAATGTTTTTTA
>NW_007360730.1:0-1450 GCF_000192795.1 Vavraia culicis subsp. floridensis | reverse complement strand
AATCGTCTACAATAGAATTCTGGGCTTGACAGTTGATGTTGATCTCACGAATTTTTTTGCAAAACCAGAGAACATGAGAACACCGGAAGAATCAACTGAGCAGCCAACACAACCAGTGGATTTGGATGTATTCTATCAGTTACTCAGCGGTCCATTTATATCAGCAAAATGTATCCAAAGAATTGTTTTACGCGTAGCACACATTGTATATGACTTGAACTTTGACTTCCTTTTAGCACAAAAAATTCATCTGCACTGTTTTAATTGTACATTTGATAAGTTAACACGTCTTCCAAGGAATCTGAAGAAGTTAAACATCAGTCAATCAAAAATAAATGTGAAACTGGAGCTACCTGAAGAATTAGTTTCACTTGTGATCAAAAATACCTGTATTAGTTCAGAGAGATCTTTAGTTATAAATGAAAAATGCAAAAGAGTTACAATTTCTGAGACAGAAGGAGATATTCGTTTTCCACATATTTGGAATTTGCATGCCATTGCATTTTCGTACATTTTTAAGAATGTCGATTTAGAAAGGAACTTGGACGGTAGCTTTAGAACTTTGTATATTTCAAATGCAACGATTATCGAGAACATAGAACTCGGCCGTAACACAAATGTTCTTTATCTACAAAATGTAAAAGTTACTGACAATACCACGGTTAGAATACATGGATCATGCAAAAAGATTACAGTGATGAACTGCAAAGGAAGTTTTGATCTAACTGACTTTGCTACCTGGTTAAAACTTAAAGTACAAGCTTCTTCATCTGCTTTTATGTTTATTAGTGACACAAGGAGAAGTATACATGAAACATACATTCGAAACGTTCAATTTGATGTGTATGATGATTTTAGAGAAAATGATAGTAATTCTGAACATAACATCTCCAATAATGATTTGTATTGTGGAACTGACAGCAACTTAAATGTGAAGGAAACATATATTATCAGCTCTCCTCTAGATATACCTTTCCTCTGCTATGTCAAAGTGATATCTCGATTATCTAATGATTACGATTGGTTGTTTTTCCAATGTATTAACAACAATGAACAAAGTAAATTTATCCTAAAATATGCTAAGATCAACAAAACAATATCGTTTGGTAAGAATGTCATTCAAAAAGTATTCTTGATCTATACACAAATTGAGAATGAACATATTTTTGAAATCAACGCTGGATACAACAGTTTGTCAATCAAATATTGCGAGGGTCGGTTTATCATTCCTGGAATCCAAATCGCTAGAACAGGACAGCTATATCTATCTAATGCCCAAGGTATTGTACAGTTTCACAAAGTAAAGGATGATGTTTACGATTGTAAAATAGTTGAAAATAATTTTAGCAAAATGATATTGATTTCACATAAAATACGAACAGCCCTGCTACAGAACCTGCAATTATGTGATGATATCGGATTAGAGTTTCTTAGCGGATGCAAAAATCTA
>NW_007360729.1:0-1455 GCF_000192795.1 Vavraia culicis subsp. floridensis | reverse complement strand
GGATCTTTAGTGTTTTGCCGCTATTTATACACCTTGCTCTCTTATTTATTCGTAAGTACAAGCAAACCAAAATATTATAAGAGTAAATTTATTCCCTTTGTATCAATATCATCATTCAATACCTACTTTCACTTTTCTATTGCTGCCTGTTAACATTCCTACCTTCCACTCATGTTTTCAATCATCCTGCGTTTAGGGCTCGGTAGGAAATTTATATTTACATCCAATTACATTGCATCTCTGTTCCACTGTTAATGCGGCTCTTCATGAAGATTTTATTTAACATCGCAACTATTCGCTACATCAACATGGTACATGCTGATTGTCATAAAACCATATTAATGTTGGCTATTTACAAAATGCTTTTCTAGTGAGATCACTTACCGTACCTGTTTGTGTCAAGGGTTAGACAATAACTTATTCATGCAGTCAACAATTCTAGATCCTGCTTCATAACAACACTCATCTGTCATATGAGACTATTCTAAGTAACTAGTGGTATCTGGAAGATGAAATACCAACAAGTTTTTGACCGTAATCAAATTACTAGAGGTTACATAACAAGAATCAGAAAAATCATTTCTTGCATCATAAGATATACACTGTTAAATACTTATAGAACAATTTGCACTCTTCACTCGATACAAATAACTCATTTCATACTTTACTTTCTTGGTTGTGCTCCTCCTTCGATCTTCTTGGTGGGTGGCAAAGTGATAGTAAACAGAATCAATGTGTGAACCTGGCTTTATCATTTGTTGCATGTCAAGAAAGGAATCTATTGGCAACTCGCTGCAGTAATACCTCTTACATAGAAACCATCTCTAATCATGCACGGATTGTTACTGGAAATGTTTCATTCCTGGGCATAGAAGCTCAACACACCTACCACTATTGCTGTGGTGACCAGATAAATTTGTGCTGTCAGCATAACATCGTGCAAGCTAGGATTTACTGTGTGTTCGGTATCAACAAAACATCCATACTCTAACGAACAGGCATGCTTTTTAACCGTCAATAATCTGCACCTATTATTTTCTGCAGAGCTAATAAACTGACAACATCAATTAAAAAGCACAGTCTCACTATGAGCTATTGGAGTTTAGTCTCAAGCCTCTTGGAAGATTGTATGATCATGCTTGGAAACAATAACACTCGCATATCCCAGGCTCGGTTCTTTGACGATCTCAGATAGCACATCATGGTTATACTTTTTATTGCTCATTCTGTTGCTTTGTGTAATTCATATATGTAAATGTTTTCTACCATCAATTTATCTCATAGTTCCAAATTGTTGTACTCACTAACTCATACCATTCGTTTTATGTATCACAATAGTATTAAGCAGCTGTAAAGTACACATTGTTGCAATCAAGAGTAATCGTATTGATCCCCACCATTTTTATAGCGGTGATGCCATTATCAATGGCTTTAAACAAGCTCTTGTTATATTCC
>NW_007360728.1:0-1471 GCF_000192795.1 Vavraia culicis subsp. floridensis | reverse complement strand
CTCATGCAATACATGTGATCCAGGTTGCTAAATGATTGTATGTGTGTAGCACTGTTATTGACTGCTTCTGTGGTGGCCTAAGCGGTACACTTAAGTGTATTCGTTCATCACCGATATAAATGAACAGATCCTTCGGTGCTGATCATTAAAAACGAGTTATTTAACTCCTGGACAAATTAACTTGTATTTTAGATTTCTCATGTCATGAAAAGTAAACGTAGTGATTTAATTATTTCTCTGAGAACATTCTTAGCTATATATCTCAACAACATGCAAGAATACGTGATTTAAAACAAAAATTGGTTTTCCAACTCTAGCTTACAAACGCAAAACTGGAGAAAATAGCAAAACACCAATCAAAGAGTAATAAGATACTCTTCTGACGCATACTTTTCTTGTTTAAAAAACAGAATCGCTCAGTTAATAATCAACCAAAAATAAATATGTGGTCTTTTATGATCATAAGCAACCAATCACTTTGTCATCATCGACAACTTGATCGAAAGTTGATCGGTTTTTACAACATATCATGTGCGATAAAACACACAATAAAAATCATTGGTGAGCACAAGCAGCACGCAACAAACTTCTTTCTTACCACTGCATGAGAGTCATTAAAAATGTATCTGCTTTTAATTACGACTTGTGGTCAGTAAAAGCGAACGAGTCATGCTTAGAGACTATAAACAACTGCACTTCACGTTTCATGTACAAAACGTGATGGGCATCAGTCGAAAAGCCCTTTGAGCGCCTCATAATTAATTTTGTTCGTCATCTTTTTCTCTTTGATCACGCCCCTAAGCGCCTCTTCCACCGTGTCGTAGGTCTCCCTCGGCTTTCTCTTCTTTGGTTCCCTTCGCCGTGTACTTGCTCGGACGGCTCTTTCCTTCAAGAAGTTGTCATACATCGAGTTCCACACCTTCTCCTTTTGCATCGCCTCCTCCTTTGTCAGAATAAAGCATTCCAGCTCATCAGAGTCAATCGATTCTTCCGTGCCACTGTCATCAAATTTGGTCAAGAAGTTTTCATCAATGGCAAGGGTGTCCTTCTCAGAGATATCGCTCGTTGGTGTAAGCATGCCCGATTCAATTGTCTTATCATCAACCATTTTCAACTTGTGCTTCGTTATGGGCGGATCCTCCTCCTTCTCGAGCCATACGTTGAAGAAGTCGCTCACCGTGAGATTCGCACTCTGCGTGTCACACATCTCCTTAAGGCGTATGTTAATCGTATGCGGAGAGACCCTCACCGCCTTAACAACCTCCAGTACACTTCGCTCCTCGCCATAAACACGCGATGCCGTAACCAATGCTGCACCACACAGATTATTCGGTCGCCTACCAACGACTATCCAATCGCGTTTCATCCGTGAAATTAATCTCATGGCAAAAAACAGAATCTTTTCGTTCTTCAGCTTCAACTTCGCGAAGAAACGGTGCAAGAAAAGCGACGGATCTATCAGAGGAACTTT
>NW_007360727.1:0-1472 GCF_000192795.1 Vavraia culicis subsp. floridensis | reverse complement strand
CTTCTCCAAGAACATTGCGGCTGAAGAAGAAATGAATGACTAAGCGCGCACCTATGATATTTTACAACGATAATGTTGGATATTATGTAGAATATTATACAGGTAGTGAATAAAATATTATCAGCATATAAATTGATTGCAGTATTTGTTCTTTACCCGTTTGACAAAAGGAAGTATAAATTTTATTTTCTCGAATGTATGTCTTACTTAACATTGTTTTAAGAATTGTATTGGGTGGTTACCTGCTGTTAAGATATTTTTGCGAGTTTTGGAGGTTTCAATTGTCTTTTTGTTGCATGACAAAAATAGTAAATTGATCGTCTATTGTTGTCTTAGAGATGACAGACCAGGAACTAACTTTCGAAGACAATAATTAATTTTTTGTGAGTGTTGTAAGAAAAAGAAAAGAGAAACACAGATATTAATAAGCGTTAATATTAGTGTGCTGAATGTCTGCAATTCATATGCCCTTCCAAACAATCTTTTCCGTGTTATGCACCACGTGTTACACAGCCTGGTAATGCGAGTTTATCGATCCACTAAAAAATGCATTTAATTGTATTGTTTTTGATATGTTCAACACAGAACAATAAGCAGGATGTGTTGTATGTAAAGATTTGTTAACCGGGTAATGCACATAAAACAGTGTTTTGTTGTCAAAGTATCTACATCTCTAGCATTTCAGTTTTTACTCCAATGTAATCTCCGGGATACCAAATGAAAAGAAAATAAGTTACGGTAAAAACTACAAGGCCACAGCAATATATCAACTGAACTGTCAATCTGACAAAACATATGTTTGTGTTTTTCCTGGTAAGCTTATTATTAGCAAATATTGTAACGTGGCTGCAGATGTACAATTATGCTTGCCCATGATTTCTGTTTATCTCGCGCTCCCTTCTAAGTGCATTCTTTGGAATTGTGAACAGTTTTGAGTAAATTCTTTCTGCCATTTAAGATGCAATTAACATACTTGATTATTCGTTCTTTTATTTACATGATATTAAATACCGTATCTGTCTAGTAAACACAAAATTGCTGTAAGATGTTTGTACATGGTACTCTTATTTATGTTGGCTATATTCTGGCTCGCTGACTCTTATGTTCAGCTCAGCACAGGTTTTGTTCAAAGCCTTCTTGCAATGAGAAAACATTCTATACCTCTGTCGTCACCACTCTAGTAGCTGCCTAAGATTACCGATCGAATTTGTGGTGATGGCAGGCCACAATAACACGTTTGTATTTACTACACAGCCTATTTGTGGACATAAAAGGAATATGTCGGCGAAGTAGTATTGCCAACACATCATTTATAGTGTTTGATGATATTACTATTGAGTCATATTATGAGCTGAACATGGTTGTCCAAAAATTGTATTCGAAAGCATAATTTATTCCACATAGCTGTGAATGTCATTTACGAAGACAGATAGTGTCCTCTGAATGCTTTGCATTAACATGTTAATATAAAC
>NW_007360726.1:0-1481 GCF_000192795.1 Vavraia culicis subsp. floridensis | reverse complement strand
TTCATTAAGACCTTGTTTAGCAGCATATTTAATTATACACTATATGATTCACAAAAATATTCTCTAGCCATATTTCTATCATCTCTGTCATGCTCTTCAACTTGCTTACAAACAATCGCAAACGGGCCAACACTTTGGTCGGTGATTGCTTCTTAAGTATGCTATACTCGATATGTTCCAGGGATGAAAGGTCGTCATTATCAAACAGTTGTGAAATTATCATATTATCAAACAGAGCACTGCCTGTGTCTCTAGCAGCAGTGGTGCTGCTGATAGGTGCAGTACCAGGAACAGTGCTTTTATCACTCGTAATATCATGAACTACACCATCACCTCTACCGCTTTCTGCACCATCAGCACCCATCTTATCACACAGTATACCATCCCCACCCTCATTCAACAATCCATTACGTTCAGTGCCCTTCTCTCTTTCAATTCTAAACCCATCGCTCTCTTCATGATTAACCCTACACCACTCACCGATCTCCTTCATAAAGAAATACTTGTTGCCTTGTAGATCGCTTCCTACTATGAAGTACTCCTTAGCAAAACAAAGACTGTATGTATCAAACGGTACATCATTAACAACTTTCTCTTTTCAGGTTTATTATCAAAAACGTATCACCCATGAACAGCAGCAGATTATCACCCCTTATGTCCACGTATAGCACATTCTGCTTGATAAATGGCAAAAGCAATTGCCCAGAGATTACGCTCTTCACTATCAGAACATTTGTATGAACTGCGTTAGAGAGTGCAAGCAGGCATACATTCTTGTACCTAAGCACATCATTGATGGAAACATCTATGGTGTACAAACTAAAGGAGATGCTCCTTTCCTTTCTCACCTCGGTGTTACCGCTCACAAGAGTGACTCGATCACCATCATCTGTTGGAATGTTTTGGTCCGTGTTTCCTACATTTCGTTCTTTCTGGTTACGCATGGTAATATCACCGCACACTTTCTGCCCTCTGATTTGTTCTACACTGCCACCATAGCTAATCCTGACCGTTATTTCCTTCATCCTCATTAAAACCGGTTTGATGCATTCTCTCTCCACCCTGCGATCCTCATTTCCTGTGAACAGCACATAAATGCTATTCTTTACGCTCGCGATCTTATTTTCGTAATTTGTGAGCTGCGGTATCAGAACAGGTGTTATTCTACGTTTTGCTTTGTCCTGTTGTGCACCAACTGATGGCTGATTGCTTTTTACCGCGTTGTTATTCTCCACCACACTACCTTTAGATCCGGATATCCCATCATCTTTATTCTCGGTCATAGTTTTTTTATTGGTCGGATCCGAAACAACGGTCTTTGAATCGGCACAAACATCCTGACTCAGCACCTTTCTTTTACCAATCATCATCTCATCCAACACGACCTTCTCCATTTCCATATTCCTACACATCTTCGGTCTTCCTCTCTTCCTTTCTACATCGCTCCTGATTGTAAAATATTCGCTATCACACTTAACACC
>NW_007360725.1:0-1511 GCF_000192795.1 Vavraia culicis subsp. floridensis | reverse complement strand
ATTACGAAAATGGATTCAAGCAATTGTTGAAAAGTTGTATGTCTAGTTTCAATAAAAAATTGAATAAGCTTCGTACGTTTTATGGCGAGTTACAATTGATTTAGTAATCAGCCTCTGGTGATCTGAGATAAGTTGCAAGAGCAATATTTATCATGCAGTTTCCAAAGCAGAATAGAGTGAGCAGTTGATTGTAAGAGAAAATACTTTGCGAATGTCACACTGTAATGGCGTATTCTAACTTTGATCACAATATTCTCATACCAATAATTGTCCTGTTTGACAATACCGCTCAATCCGTTTAGGTAAAATGACTTTGAATCTTGATGATGGATATCAAACGTTTGGTACGTGTAAGAATGCCCTTAATTGGCGAGTTTATCACTTGGTAGAGAAATTACGATAATCAAGAACAAAAGCAATGAGAACAAGACATTTAACGATAATTGCATCTCTTAGATGATTGATTGCCATTCCATGACTCTAAATAAAACGTTAGCATTCCTACATCAACGCTACCTGAAGGCTAAAAAAGATGTGTATTGGAGCATTCTGCCACAGCACACAAAAACATAGCGATTCTCGTACATTTACAACTCCATTACGATAATTTGGTTTACTGATTTATCTGGTGCGAAAAGCATAAAATTGCAGACAGAACATTTCAAGTCTTCTCTAGTCTGAAACACAGCACGCAATCACGAATTGCGATGCACAGACTATAAAATATCATTACAATAGCTTTGCTTCAAATATGTACAGACAAGAATGCGGTGACCATTCGCTAGTAATTACCGATTGGCCGTTTAGTCATCAATTTATTGTACGTCAAAAAACGAGCTAGTATGAAAATTTTACGAACAAATGCAGTATAGGCATTTTTAGACCAGTTTTTCATTGCAGGAGAGTTATTTTTGTCTGATATACACTCTCTCGTCTTCTCGTTCTACACTTAATTCATCAAAATCCCCGAATCCGTAATGATTATAGAAAGCATCACGAATGATGCTTTACAGTTTGTGATGACGTATTCACCTATCTATTCTCTCGCTCCTCACAGCACTGTAATGCTCAGTAGTTAAGAGTGATTCAGTCGAGTATGATTAACCGTGAACTCAAGATCTAGAGATAAACTTAGGTTTACAAAAGTTGTGAAGCAATTTACGAGTACATATAATATAATGAAAGATCATACTTACAAGTCACTATCGGCTCTTCGGAATACAAATATTCTGAAGTTAACAAAACCAGGATAGTTTTGTGGTCAATGATCCTTTACTCAGCGATTATTGCGTAGAACATCTCGAGTAGTTCCTGATCGGCAGATAAACCGTTAAAAAACTTTATTGTACCAAGAACAATCCGACAATGACAACATGTCAATTACTAAGTGCTTTTGAAGATTTTAAATTGATATTTCTGCGAAAATTCACTGAGTTCAGGTGTTTCAACCTGTTCTGTGACTTTTTTGAAGAAACAACTAATTAATATCCTCATCTGCCACACTGCTAGAC
>NW_007360724.1:0-1520 GCF_000192795.1 Vavraia culicis subsp. floridensis | reverse complement strand
GCCAACTATATCCAGAGCGCACGAAGGTTCATTAAGACCTTGTTTAGCAGCATATTTAATTATACACTATATGATTCACAAAATTATTCTCTAGCCGTATTTCTATCATCTCTGTCATGCTCTTCAACTTGCTTACAAACAATCGCAAACGGGCCAACATTTTGGTCGGTGATTGCTTCTTAAGTATGCTATACTCGATATGTTCCAGGGATGAAAGGTCGTCATTATCAAACAGTTGTGAAATTATCATATTATCAAACAGAGCACTGCCTGTGTCTCTAGCAGCAGTGGTACTGCTGATAGGTGCAGTACCAGGAACAATGCTTTTATCACTCGTAATATCATGAACTACACCATCACCTCTACCGCTTCCTGCATCATCAGCACCCATCTTATCACACAGTATACCATCCCCACCCTCATTCAACAATCCATTACGTTCAGTGCCCTTCTCTCTAACAATTCTAAACCCATCGCTCTCTTCATGATTAACCCTACACCACTCACCGATCTCCTTCATAAAGAAATACTTGTTGCCTTGTAGATCGCTTCCTACTATGAAGTACTCCTTAGCAAAACAAAGACTGTATGTATCAAACAGCACATCATTAACAACTTTCTCCTTTCAGGTTTATTATCAAAAACGTATCACCCATGAACAGCAGCAGATTATCACCCCTTATGTCCACGTATAGCACATTCTGCTTGATAAATGGCAAAAGCAATTGCCCTGAGATTACGCTCTTCACTATCAGAACATTTGTATAAACTGCGATGTACTTGTTAGAGAATGCAAGCAGGCATACATTCTTGTACCTGAGCACATCATTGATGGAAACATCTATGGTGTACAAACTAAAGGAGATGCTCCTTTCCTTTCTCACCCCGGTGTTACCACTCACAAGAGTGGCACGATCACCATCATTTGTTGGAATGTTTTGGTCTGTGTTTCCTACATTTCGTTCTTTCTGGTTACGATGACAACCGCACACTTTCCGCCCTCCGATTTGTTCTACACTGCCATCACAGCTAATCCTGACCGTTATTTCCTTCATCCTCATTAAAACCGGTTTGATGCATTCTCTCTCCACCCTGCGATCCTCATTTCCTGTGAACAGCACATAAATGCTATTCTTTACGCTCGCGATCTTATTTTCGTAATTTGTGAGCTGCGGTATCAGAACAGGTGTTATTCTACGTTTTGCTTTGTCCTGTTGTGCACCAACTGATGGCTGATTGCTTTTTACCGTGCTGTTATTCTCCACCACACTACCTTTAGATCCGGATATCCCATCATCTTTATTCGCCGATTTCTCGGTCATAGTTTTTTTATTGGCCGTATCCGAAACACCGGTCTTTGAATCGGCACAAACATCCTGACTCAGCACCTTTCTTTTACCAATCATCATCTCATCCAACACGACCTTCTCCATTTCCATATTCCGACACATCTTCGGTCTTCCTCTCTTCCTTTCTACATCGCTCCTGATTGTAAAATATTCGCTATCACACTTAACACT
>NW_007360723.1:0-1550 GCF_000192795.1 Vavraia culicis subsp. floridensis | reverse complement strand
GCCTGAATTGAGCAAAAAGAACGAAAAATATTCAATCAACATCTTTATCCTTCTCTACCCGTGACATCTGCCATATCTGTATGACATTGTCTTCCGCAACACTTGCTATTTCCCACGGTTCCAGCGAATTGAACGAGAAATCGCACACCGTGTTGGTGTGTCCCCCGTGCAGGAACAGCAGCTCAGGCGGTCCGTCCTCCTTCTCTTCCACTGTTTGGAGTGTCCCCACCCGGTCAAGGTCCCACACGCACACCCGCCTGTCCGTCCCCGAGGATGCAAGAATGTTGCTGAAATGTGGCGAGAACTGCACCTGCAACACCTCCTTCTTGTGCGACAGCAGCGTAAACAGCTCCTTCTGTGTCCTACGCATGTCCCACACCCTTACACTCGTGTCCTTGCTGCCCGTGCACACTACGTTGTCCTCGAGCATCGAGCAGTTGAGCGCGTAGATCTCCGCGGTGTGCGCGTTTTCGATCTTTTCGTGCTTCTTGGTCCGCGTGTCCCACACGATGATGTTCTTGTCATCGCCGCACGAGAAGAGAACGTTCTCGTTGAAAAAGCTGAAGCAGCAGTCGCCAACCACCCCGTCATGTCCTGTTAGCCTCTCCGCCGTGTTCTTCTCGATATCAAACACGCACACGAGCCCGTCTTCTCCCGATGTCGCAAGAACGTTCTTGTTGTTGTAGTTCCACGACAGCCCGTATCCGCCCTTCTCATGGCCCTTCAGAACAAGCTCGGGCATGAAGGCCGTCTCCATGCTCAGGTGCTTCGTGTAATCAAACACGTGCACGTCCTCCGAGTCTGAGCGCGCTGCAATCAGGTTGCTCATCTTGTGGCTCATCCGTGTGCGATTCACGTCGTCCTTAACACGTATCTGCTGCTCGGTGTCCATGCGCACATCGTAGCTCTCCTCGTCGCTGAACACCGTGTCCGGTATCGTAGCACTCAGTATTTTGATGAACTCGTCCTCGTTCTGACTCGTGTGCGTGCTTATCAGCAGCCGCTGCGTTGTGGTGCTGCTCGCCTCGTTCCGCGTTGCCTCGGGGAAGAACTGCACGGACAGCGAGGGCCATGAGAGCGAATGCGTCACCAGCATGTCGTACAGATACGGCGCGTTCTTCTTCCACAGCTTGTACTCCTCGTTGATTATCTTCTGTTCCTTTAGCTTTGCTTCGTCCTCAACACTCATTTTCTGTGTTCTTGTGCCCCTCGGCGGCGAGCAGCAAAAAATGGAATTTGTCCGTTCCTGGGCACAGACGGTCCCGGTGCTTTTTATGACCAAACATCCACCCACGCCCATTTCCACACGTAATGAGCAGCAGCGCAGGTGCGTACCTCTGGCTCTGGCTGCTTCGTCGCACGGTGTTGCAGCACGCACCACCACCTCTCAGGGCAAAGACCGCTTGTCAGGTAAAAATCGTGCCAGAATGTCCAAGACAGCAGCACATTATGGCACAGTACGAGGAGCACGTACGAAAGGATAAAACTTATGTGTCGTATACTGCAGGACATCAAAGAAATGATTGTTCACCACGCTACACTTTGATGCC
>NW_007360722.1:0-1579 GCF_000192795.1 Vavraia culicis subsp. floridensis | reverse complement strand
ACTAGCTGCGCTATCCCGTTTTTCAAAAACGGGAGCATGAATGGATAGTATACCAAAATAGCGCTTTTGAATACAACTAAAACATCAGGTCATTTCTTTCTATTAATTGTTCCATGGTTATAAAATCAATAAATATACATTCATTCCAGTAGCTCATTATATACAACATTTCTTGTGTATACTTTACCATTCTCATGCTTTCCTTGGTCCCCATTGTCAGCAACATACACTCTTAGACCCTTTGCATAGCGCACTCTCGACAATACGTACAACTGACCATGCACAAAGACAGAGCTGTGCAGATAAACACTTACCTTGTCAAATGACTGGCCCTGTGACTTGTGGATTGTCATCGCAAACGAAAGAAGAACCGGAAACTGTCTTCTCTTGAGTATGAATGGCAGCTGTGTCTCGCTCGGTGCCATGTCGATCCTTGGTATGACTGCCCTGCTACCTTTCCTGGATCCGGTTACAATAGTAGCTATGATGAAGTTTGTGTGGAGTTCATCAACCACCAGGCGTGTGCCATTGAGCAGGCCATTGGCTGGATCAAGGTTGCGCAATAGCATTACCAACGCACCTCTTTCTAGAACTAACTTGTGCGGTGGCAATCCTGAAGGCTGCTGCTTGTTGAGAAACTCTAACGGATAGTTCGCAACAACATCGTTGTCCTCTGTGACAATAGAGTCTGCACTCGTGTATGTCGCTTCGTTGCCGATCATCAAGTCAAGGACCCTGTCATTGATTTCCTTTGCAGCATCGTTGTTCGTTGTGAGTATAGTTCTGTTCGTCAGATCTTCGCTGTCAGCTATGTTGGCAACATCACCATATATCTCGTTAACGATGTCATCGCACATATCGTCAACATAGTCGTTGAACAGCCCAAGTGCAGCATGCGGTCTGTTGAACACACACCGTTGTTCATGCATGGTGCTGCCGGATTCAAGGCACCGCATGGTCCATGAATCATGTGCCTCAGTACAGTTCGTCTCAAGCATGGCCTGTCATTTGATGATATTTCAGCCGATACAACGCTGTCTATTTTCCCATGGTATCTACCATATTATTGCTCTTGAGTATGATCAGAGTATGTTATATCGCTTTACTGATCGTAGCTTTATTCCTGAAAATTAATTTAGTTACCGATACTACACACTCTATTACAGATTTGTTAATTATGATTTATAATTGTGGTTATGTCCATCTACCACGCCACAACAAAATAAAATTGTCAGACACATTACCCCCCTATGTCGCATCAAATAAAATATCCTCCTAAGCAGCCACAACTAATTGATTAATATGCTAACCCGTATTAAATTGAGGATTGGCTATCAAACTTGTCAATGCATTCGAGAAATACTAAGAACAGCAAGTTGTGATATCACACATCTACTTGTGATAAATTATTTAACAAGCTTTTGCCAGAAAATAGAATTTGTAATTTGCATCTGAGTACTATGCAAGATATAACGACAATACGCGATTGTACACGTCGTAAGCAAAACCATAGCATATTTAGACACTTAACCGTGTTTTTATCTTCAGCACGATTTTTGTATTTCACAACAGCGAATGC
>NW_007360721.1:0-1613 GCF_000192795.1 Vavraia culicis subsp. floridensis | reverse complement strand
TAACAACTCTTATATAATGCTTCTACTTGATATCCCATCATAAACAGAGACTTAAAACATTTTTGTCTAGTAATCATTTCAAGTTTGTCGAACCATCCACATAAACAGCCAAAGCTCTGTAGCCGAGCATTCATAATACCTTGAACTTGGTGTGCATGTTCATAGATATTCCAGCTAAAGTTCTGAACAGGCGTGTTCCCCATATTCAACTGAGTGCATGTCATCTCTTTCGGTTCATTATATCGTTGATACACGCTGGCTGATTGATGTTCATCAGTTATAGCATATTTAGATATGTATGTGTCCAATAATGACGAGAATCCTTTGTTAAAGTTTTTATCTTCTTGCATAAACTGCATTATTCTTTGTATCTCTGGATCCATATCGTAGTTTGTTCTTGTATCTTTTTTTAGATCAGCTGAATGTTCAGTAGTGGGCAGATCGATTGGTTCAAGATGTGATGGACTGGTTGTCTCAAACTGTGAATATGAAGCGCGACTTGGATATAGTGAATTGATTGGCTCAAGATGTGGTGGTTGAACTTGATCGGGATGTAATGTCTGACTTTGTAGCAGTGATTCTCTTCGATACTTGTTCTGTGGCTCGTAAACGCTTGTTGCTGTTTTTGCTTGTGACACTACCGTGTAACCACCAGCAGTTGGTCCTACTGAGTTTTTCTGCTGTATCAACATTGGTTGTACTGTTTCCTCCCTTCTCCGCTTTAAACACCTGGTAGCTTCAAGATTATGGCTGCTGGTACGATCAGAATATCCAGTGCAACTTTCGGCATCACTAGAATGGAGTGGAATGTAACTTTTAACGTGTGACTCAGACATTTGCATCATACCTAGGCTATCATTAGCAATCGAAGTGAGTATACTTTCTGTGGAAGTGTGTCTCGTTAAATCACGTTGCTTATTCACAGAATTTAGTTCTTGCTTATCCACATCCGCTTCTCCAAGGTAGCTGTTACACAACTCGTCTATACTACTGTTATCGTACAGATTATGTTGTGCAATGTACGCCTCATTCGTTCCCTTGTTTTGGTTCTGATTTGAGCTGCCATTCCAACATGCACAGCTGCACAATGAAAGTATCAAGAACATTTGCACGCCAATCCTTTTTTATTTCTTTTTATCTTCTCTCCAAATCAGGTAAATTACAAGGTAGCAGCAAAATAGTATCAAAAATCAACAGTAGAATAAAAAACCGATAGGATAGTACTCACTGATTTTCTCTCGCCAATTTGCTCATGTATCATATAAAGAAGATAATGTTTAAAATTAATTTATAAATTATATTCACTCTTTCCATAAACAGCATTTTTATAACCGAGTCAAAATGTGATAGATATCAAGATGATATGTTTGCAGTACATTTATAGCACAAATGAACACAATCTTTTATGAAGTGTACGCAGCAGTTGCTAGCTTTTTCGTGTTGCAACACGTGAATTAGTCTTTCATAGTCATATTAACAAAACTTTCTCTATAAGTTAATATTAACATGTTAATGCAAAGCATTCAGAGGACACTATCTGTCTTCGTAAATGACATTCACAGCTATGTAGAGTAAATTACGCTTTCGAATACAATTTTTGAACAATTACGTTC
>NW_007360720.1:0-1628 GCF_000192795.1 Vavraia culicis subsp. floridensis | reverse complement strand
GACCATGCACCTTGAAGAAGTACACCCCTCGTGTGAATTGCTCCACATGTGCACCCATTGACGCAAACGACAGGGCACTGATATACGATCGTATGTTTGCCTTGAAGTTTTTATGATCGCTGCTTGCTGTATCGGTGAACAGCGATCTGAGATACTCTGGATAGCTATCTCGTGGTATGTAGGCCAGCTTGCCAAAGTGACAGCAGCTCTTGTACGCACGTCTACGGTGTGCCTCGTCTTTAAAGTGCACTGCCGAACAATTTGCACAGATCTGGTTGAGCTCACCAGCATAGTGCTCGGCTGTTTCACTTTGTACGTGATAGCCGTTACTATCAGTACTCTCATCAGATCCATCGCCACCGGCAAGACGATCATCTGATGACTCATCATCGTGATGAGATTTGTCACTTCACTCACCCATGGAGATGATGCTGTCCTTATGGTTATGTAAACCACTTTTTGTATTACCTTGGTTTTGGTTGTTTGCCAAACCATTGGTACTTAGTTTATTTTTATTTTTTTCAATCTTCAGTTTTTCCTGCTCCATTGCCAACTTGTAGTTGGAAATCAACATTTGAAGACTACAGCATTTCTTTTAAATTTCTCGACATCCTTTTTAATCGACGTTACATTTTCGCCACTCTTTATTTTGTCGATCCAAGTCTCCATAATAAATTTTTGCAGCCTTGTAAACGGCTTAGCAAATGGTTTAACAACAGCTTCCTTGATGGAAGAAGATGATTTATCAGACGAATTATAATTTTTAAAAGTGTGCGTAAACTTGCGGCTTCCACCTCGGCTACGCCACTTGGTGTGCCCGTTTACTTTTTTTGTTATTTTATTATTTTTATTTTTTACTATTTTTTTGGTTTTATATTTTTTTTTAGAACATACACAATACCGAAGTGCTTTTTTAAGAACTGTGCACGGAGCACAGGAACATTTTGCAGACCCTCGTAGGTCCGATCAATAAATAAAGCTTTGCCGCGGTAGACAATCAGCTGATTATCTACAACACAGACAAAACCACCAGAATTTAACAATTGTGTCTTTTCCACCAAAAACTTTTCAGTCGGCGTATTGTCAAAATCTGGATACATGGTGCATCAACCTCTCAACTTATTTATAGTTTTATTTCTTCCAGAAAAATGAATGTTAGTCAATGATGAGAAAATAAGAACATACCAACTGTTCACAAAAAACATCTGTTTAATTGTGATATTATGTTCGCTACATTGACCAAAAACTCACTTTTACATCCATTTCTTTATATTTTATTCTTTTTCTGGTAAATCACCTCAATATATTGTAAATGTCATCGTAATTTGTAACAATATTGAGAAAGTCAAACAAAAGTTAAAAGTGCAGATATGTTATTTATTTCATGCATTTTGATTAGACGTGGTAGTGTTCATAAAAACAGCCAACTAAATAATAGTAGGGGTAGAATAAATAAAAATAGAATGAAAATATTGTTTGTAAATGATGACTAGGTGCATCTCAGAAAGAATAGATTCTACAACAGCTTTAGACTTTTCATTCAGTGCAAATACCTGAAACAAACATTTTATTTTTCCTAATAGGTTATTTTTTTGTTTCTCAAAATTGATCAATCAGCTTCCGAGTTG
>NW_007360719.1:0-1709 GCF_000192795.1 Vavraia culicis subsp. floridensis | reverse complement strand
GTTGCTTGATATTAAATAATTCGATGTCATTTTCGTAACAAAAATCAATCACTTTGAGATGAGTGCTTGTTATATGAAGAATAACATATATATCTGCTTTGTAATAACCTGACCAAATTCTTTTCAAGTGTCAAGAAAATGCATTTCTTTTTGTTAATGCCAGCCAATACATTTAGTCAATTCTCCCGATAAAATCAAATAAATGTCTTATCAAAATAAAAATATAAATAGAGAAAAAATTCTGGAAGGCATGGAGTTTTTCAGATGCTTTCTAGCCATAACTTTCCTGTGCTTGGTTTCCGCTGGAATACGATCGGAAGAGCAGCGTGAGAAAGAAGTACCAGTGCAAAGCGAGTGCAATATAAATGAAAAAAATGGCGAAGAACTTTCCATTGAGACAATATTGGAGGTAATAGAGGGTCATATACGTAAGAGTTATCAGGTACTATGGGATATCTATGAATTGTGTGAGCGTTTGAAGCTTTATCCTGAAGACAGTACAACGGAAGAGCCCACGAATGATGTATTAGACTATTACAAGACAGCTTGGCTTACATTGGAAGCAGGTTATTTGCAGGCTCATGCTATAGGAGGTAATAAATCTGGGACAGGAGTGTTAACAAATACTCAACA
This sequence comes from Vavraia culicis subsp. floridensis, assembly GCF_000192795.1. Classification (NCBI taxonomy): domain Eukaryota; kingdom Fungi; phylum Microsporidia; family Pleistophoridae; genus Vavraia; species Vavraia culicis. The sequence goes on along the minus strand of NW_007360719.1, from coordinate 1,076 downwards.
AACAACATATCGAAGGGTGATTGAGTTTAAAGCAACAATGCTATTTTTCAGGAAACATGTATTTTACCTCCTTGGTGATCTGCGCGATATTGCCAATAAAGAGAAGAATAGAACCGAAGTAAAGAAGATTGACTTGCTTAGGGCTGAAAGTCACAAGATGTATCAGATGTGCGATGAGTCTAATATTTCTAAACGTCTTGATGAAGAAAATATTGGGCAAAAATGTGAGGAGTGGATTTAATTTCTAGGAACGATTGATGAGAAAATGAATGGATTTTCTACCGCAGAGTGTGTGAGCATATTGGAGGATATATTTTATGTATATGAGAAATTGTATTGTAAAGTGGAATTTGATTGTTCATAACGTGAAGAGTCGTACAAACATTCTACAAATTCTAATGTTCATCCAACCGAAGATGAGACATTAACACCGAATCCTGAACCACTCAAAGAGCATACTTCTGGCACGCCATCAATGATCTAAGTGGATGAAATAAAATCAAGTTAAATACCATGTTTAGTATTCATTCATTTCTTCTGTTCATTCTTAATTGTGCATTATATTGCATCCTTGCTCTGTTCATCAATATTCACAATAACATAAACTTGTACAATCAGTATTAGGTTCAACAGCGCTACTAGACAAAAATCACTGATCAAACCTACAAACATCTCTAACACTCACCACTATCGATGCGCACAAAACAATTGGTGCACTATATGTGTTATAGGAAGGTGTTTCGTTTGTTATTGATGCTGTAATACTTGTTGTTGAGATGTGGCATAAGGAGTGCTAAATTGGCACGGTTAAAAATCCGTAATTTTGACAATAATTACTGCTGTGATCTACACTAGTATAGATACAACAATTGTAGTTATTAAGCCTCCTCAGTTGTGTTTCTTATAACCTTTGTATTGAGCTAAAATATTTCGAAATTGTTATATGTTCTATTCAGAGATAACACAGGGGGTTCAGATAAATGTATTTTAAGGAATGTTTCATCATAAACACGCATGTTGACAATAACTTGTTTTGAAGAAACCAGCTGCACCATTTTGTTTTTCTGAACGGGTGT
>NW_007360718.1:0-1771 GCF_000192795.1 Vavraia culicis subsp. floridensis | reverse complement strand
ATAAATACTGTCTTTATGAAAATCTGCCATTTACAAACCAATTAAATAACACTATGATTTAAATAAATCCATTAAATGAATATCTCATTAACTACAAAAGCAGAAAATAGCCATAACGAAATAAATGCAATCAAATTCAAAAATACCTGAAATAGATTTGATGCATGATATGATAGGATGTCTAAACATTTTCCATGAAGTATAATGGTATAAAAGCTAACAAGTCACTCGTTAAACGACTTAACAAGAATGTATTTGATGATATTTCTGAGTCATTATCTAACGCTTATAAAATCACAGCAATGCTTATTACGATGGTATAAATAATATTAAATTTTTATTTCTGATAGTGTAGAAAAAAAATAGAAAATGACATCCAGCAATAAAATAGGCGATAGAAAGTTTGGTAACTGCAGAACGGTACAGTCGAGATACTATGATTCAAATCTATCGATTATATAATGTGCTATTATCAAGCTGTCAAGTATTTGTTGAAGAGATGGCTGAGAACAGTAAATTTAAAACATGATGAAATAATCCTCGTGTGTTACAGTCTGTTTTACAGATATTATTGTCATTGCATCAGCACCGGTCACCCTGTGTGCTCATTTATGTTTGTACTAGATTATTTGTACTAGGTTTGTGCTATGATTGTTCATAAACCTGGTACAAATTTTGCAATAAATTGTAAAAATGCTTCAATAATGAAAAATGGTGCTGAATACGATGAGAAATATGGTGCTTGTGTCTCGCATACTGCGTTGAAATTCGATTAAGAATTGTGCATTTTATTTGAGATTGGCAATTTTGCGTAATTTATGGCACAACAAAATATGATGCGGTAATGGAAATTATTTGAAATGTGGTGGTCAAGAAGCAGCAAAAAGGTATCAAAAGCTACATCGTTGAAATGGTCCAAGACCTTATTTTTGATAAACAAACAGGTATAACAACTCTATTCGCTCATGTAATCATCAATTGGATAAAATCTGATTACAACGCAAATGAAAAGTTACTGGAGGCAAATAATGGTGCTATCTAAATGAATATCAGCGTATTATTGGTAAATACAAAAATATTAATTATAAGGAATTCTATTTATTCGATCTTTCAGTTTTACCTGATAAAAATTTTTGATTATTGGCAATTTCTTAACAAATAGCTTTGAGCATAGATCCTTCCATTAAATGCGCTTCTTGATGGCCTTTCTGGCCATAGATTTTAGCCGTTGGCATCTGTTGCCTATTTTGTACACACAGTCCTGTTTTTGAACTGCAGCATAATCTGCAGGGTCCTTTTAAGAAAATATCAGTTCCGTTATTGCTGCCACCTCTGTCCAGGGACACACTCGATGGATCTAAGATTTAGCATCTTTGGTCCACATCGCCATTTAGTACTCGTTAAAATGAGTTAGCCTTCTCGATTTTCGGGTGTCCGTTTCAGCTCCACAAACACGGAAAGGCTGTGCAGTTTCTACCAAATTTGGCAGGCAAAACATATCAATGATCATATATACAACACGCACATATGCCAACAAGAGACCATAAGAACTCGTCATTGCCGTTCGTTTTTACGTATTGTGACCCATATCTCCTTCTCAAACGTACATTGATTGAATCTTCGTTTGCATGGGAGGATCAAATCCTGAATTTCAGAGATTGTATGTGTTGGTTCGCCTACTTGACCATCTGGGCTAATAGGAAAGTTTAATGAGAACAAATTGTAGGATAAAACTGGGGAGGTAATTGGGATATTGTCCTGATCTGTGGTA
>NW_007360717.1:0-1780 GCF_000192795.1 Vavraia culicis subsp. floridensis | reverse complement strand
TATACAGGTGTAGATTAGACAAAAACACTGAGGTACATTTTGATCTATTGATGAAGCAAATATTGCTGTTGATTTGTGTCCGCAGCGAGGACAGACCCTGACAGCTATTTGTTAACACTCATCCATGAGAAATAAGTGCTAAGATTGTATTCAGTGCCTACATAGAACCACTGCATGCTTATATGCGCATTTTTTTTGCGTTATCGCTGCCAACTTATGGATTTATAATCGAACAAACCATCTTTTCCGATACAATTCGTTTCAGAAATTCTAAATGGTCCAACGATTAACCAAAAATTTCATATATTCGCGTATCCTTTCGTGGAAAAGACCGAAGTGTCATAGTGCATGTAAAATGTGATGGGTGCTGCAGTGAGCGTGCGGTGGTGGAGGAAAATCGTATATTTTCATGAACAAGTTTTTAATCAAAATACATGCCAGTGTAATGTAAACTGGTGGTGAGTACCTACGAGCATCTAGCTATATTTTTGTCTCAGGCCCAGGTTTCGTTTGAATGTCCGATTTTGTACCACGGGAAAGTTTGGATCCTTGTGGCGCAGTATTTTCGCGAGATTTTGGTCAAAAATATACAAACGAAGTGTTCAGCTCACAACTGCAAAATTTGAGCGCAGCTTGTCGTGTGGAGAAAAGAATGTTTAAGCAGTAACACTGATATTTGAGAAAAGGGTATTTTCTTCGCTTGCTGCCGTATTCCGGTTTATATATTGAAACAGAAACGAAGTAGTTTAGGAACAAACCTGTATTACGGTAAAATAGCCTTGGCAGTGAATAAATATTTGGTGGTGCTGGTGTTGGAAAAGAATATATTTTCTCCTCTCATCAGCTTTCATACCAAACATATTTTTACGAGGATCTATCAGTAGTTCTTCAGTAGCTGCAACGGTTTTGTATGATTTGTACGCATATGGTTGTTTTTCCTTGGTATTTCGTGATTGCACAGCACGATACATTCGCAGGATGTATTTGCTGTTCATGAGAAGAACATTTTTCCTTCATACACATCAATAACGTACGTGGCATAAAGTTCGTTGACTAACGTTTCTTTCCATGTAACGGAGGGCAAAACATAAATTACGCTATCAATGAAACGTTAATTGATACTTTCATCTGCCACACTGCTAGACAAACAAATAACCCTCATCATTTTCTAGGACTAAGTATGTCCGGTTGCATTTGAAATACACGAAAAGAACAAATAAATGAACATTTCTTTCATGAGATGATTCAAGCGCGCTATGATTGCGTTGCTCTAGAATAATAAGTAACTCTGATTTGAATTTTGAATGCTCTAGTGCGGAGGAATGCTTTGCCATATTTACGTTGCGGTAGCTCAACCATCCCACCAACACAGAAGACTAATAAAACAGTACGGAAAAATGATAGTAAAATCGTAGAGCTGTACAATTATATGAAGATGATCAATTTGTATACTTTTAAAGATGGGTCAACGATGTGCAATACAGCAGTATTCATGTGTCGATCAGTCGTATCCCCGTAATTGCACGATTTCTCGTATCATAGCAACAAAACTGCTTCTTTGTACAAGTGTAGACATTTTATTGGTCAGTCACCATGATTTTGTTTTGATCTGTCTTGGCAGTTCAAATACTTTGATTAGAGAAACATATTCACCGCTTCGTACGTGTTTCATGATCGTACAAAAAAATGGCAGCAGATATGAATATCAAACTACGATATTTGGCAATTTATTGCTCTTTTTGAAACGTTTACGATTGATCACACCTACGAAAAAGATCAT
>NW_007360716.1:0-1848 GCF_000192795.1 Vavraia culicis subsp. floridensis | reverse complement strand
TTCGCTGCCCTGCTTTTTGGGTTGACCATTGTCATCACCCTTTTTCTTTTCTGGTTTGTTGCCTTGCTGGCCCGCACCATTTCCACTCCCTCCCGGTCCTCCATTCGTGTTTTCATCCACAGCACCAACCTTCTCATAGACATTGTTTATCGGTCCGCCATAGAAGCTGTTATCAATCTCAGCATCTTTGTTCTTCAAATGATCTTTCAAAGCATTGTCTAGTCCCATTTGCTTTGCCTGCTGTGAATCCATCAATCTGTTCATTTCCTCTTTGTTCTTTTTTACGCTGTATACATAACCAGCTGCGAATCCTACAACTATGATGAACACTAAAAATATTGCTATAAATAGTAGGACGGTAAGGTACATATAGCATTTATTTTCCTTCCTTATATAGTTTACGCAGCTAATGAACTAATTAGAATGTATCTCAGTGTTTGTTAGCTACTCCTTTTAACATTGAAATATTGATAAACATATCATATTTGAACGAACGGCATGCATGGGAGAGTGCCCAATCAACGACGGGGTTGCTCAAGACCACCCAATAATTCATTTACGAGCAAACTGAACATGGGGTGGCGTGCCGTGTAACTCACGGAGAAATGTTAGAGATGCGCCATGATTTCTGCTAATAAGGAGAATGCTGAATGTCAAGTGGTGGGAGCGCATTAGCAGTATTTCCTGTATTTAATTGTTGGCAATGACAGGAGCTGCCAAAATATGAATAGAATACTCGTTAACAGCAATTAGCCGGGCATGGTACAGATGTTATCATAGGACAGGTTAGCACGGTTTGACAGGTCAATCGGAAAGCAGGGTTACATAAACAGAACGGGTATGTACGGCACTAAATATGGGCAGAATGCGTATATGTTGAAATGGGACCTGTGCATTGCATCACCTGGACGGCCTTGCCGGGTCAAATAAAAATGTGAAATGGGCGTTAACGTGCCGAAATATGTGATAGGATGACACACATTGAGCAGCTGAAGAGGAATTTGATGTTTTTACGTACAAAGCGTGTATTACCACTTATCTAAGAGATGAAACTGTTGATACGTTGCGTGGGCCTGATCAGAAATGAGGGAGCATTTATGTCTGCAAAACATGCGATGTGTAGCGAGGCGATAAGTTAATTCTTCATTGCTATGTTGTTGAAGCGTTGCTGATTTTAACGAGTGCATGTTCTTTTGGCGATGAGCTGTCATGTTTCAAATGCTGTTGCTAACACGATCATAATTTTTCTGTAGATTTGACAGCCTCCTTTCATTCGCGGCTACTTTGCGGTATTGACCGGCAAATTGCAGCACCCCAATGGAGGATGAAAAAGCAAAGAAATTACGGGCTCTCTACGAAGACTACAAAAATGGACGCAAATACGAAGACAGAGAAGAGAACAAAATATTTCTATCGAGGAAGTACAGAATACGGAACAAGGAAGTTCGTGTGTTCAGAAATATATTCAATTTTGAGACGTATCATACGTCATTGAACACGAGCAATTCAGATGGTTGCTAAGAAAATGCAAGTAGCACCTCGCTCTCTGCATGTATCGTACCAAAATGTGAAAGCTGTTGCTAAGAAAAGTTAAGGATGGGACTCGCTGTCTTCCCTATTTGCCAAAGGAGATTAAGAAATCCTCACATTGTGCTGATCTGCTATTTACGAGGTAAAAAGAAAAACAGCAAGCGAGAAAATGATAATTAAGTACCGTGCCGACACAGCTAACAGTATAAAAGCAAGCTATCGCACCAATTTAAATCAGCACGGAGAAGCACGTGATTGATGGTGCTTTAAGAACGGATACAACCGTGAAGAGCCTTCTTAAGGCAAATACACCGTATT
>NW_007360715.1:0-2151 GCF_000192795.1 Vavraia culicis subsp. floridensis | reverse complement strand
TAGCAGCAAAATAGTATCAAACATCAACAGCAGAATAAAAAACCGATAGGATAGTACTCACTGATTTTCTCTCACCAATTTGCTCATGTATCATATAAAGAAGATAATGTTTAAAATTAATTTATAAATTATATTCATTCTTTCTATAAACAGCATTTTTATAACCGAGTCAAAATGTGATAGATATCAAGGATGATATGTTTGCAGTACATTTATAGCACAAATGAACACAATCTTTTATGAAGTGTACGCAGCAGTTGCTAGCTTTTTCATGTTGCAACACGTGAATTAGTCTTTCTAAGTCATATTAACAAAACTTTCTCTATAAGTTAATATTAACATGTTAATGCAAAGCATTCAGAGGACACTATATGTCTTCGTAAATGACATTCACAGCTGTGTAGAATAAATTATGCTTTCGAATACAATTTTTGGACAATCACGTTCAGCTCATAATATGACTCAATAGTAATATCATCAAACACTATAAATGATGTGTTGGCAATACTACTTCGCCGACATATTCCTTTTATGTCTACAAGTAGGCTGTGTAGTAAATACAAACGTGTTATTGTGGCCTGCTATCACTACAAATTCGATCGGTAATCTTAGGCTGCTATTAGAGTGGTAACGACAGAGGTATAGAATGTTTTCTCATTGCAAGAAGGCTTTGAAAAAGACCTGTGCAGAGCTGAACATAAGAGTCAGCGAGCCAGAATATAGCCAACATAAATACAAGTACCATGTACAAACATCTTACAGCAATTTTGTGTTTACTAGACAGATACGGTATTTAGTATCATATAAATAAAAGAACAAATAATCAAGTATGTTAATTGCATCTTAAAATGCAGAAAGAATTTACTCAAAACTATTCATAATTCCAAAGAATGCACTTAGAAGGGAGCGCGAGATAAACAGAAATCATGGGCAAGCATAATTATAGATCTGCAGCCACGTTACAATATTTGCTGAGGATAGGCTTATCAGGAAAAACATAAACATATGTTTTGTCAGATTGGCAGTTCAGTTGATATATTGCTGTGGCCTTGTAGTTTTTACCGTAACTTATTTTCTTTTCATTTGGTATCCCGGAGATTACATTGGAGTAAAAACTAAAATGCTAGAGATATAGATACTTTGACAACAAAACACTGTTTTATGTGCATTACTTGGTTAACCAATCTTTACATACAACAAATCCTGCTCATTGTTCTGTGTTGAACATATCAAAAACAATACAATTAAATGCATTTTTTAGTGGATCGATAAACTCGCATTACCAGGCTGTGTAACACGTAGTGCATAACACGGAAAAGATTGTTTGGAAGGGCATATGAATTGCAGACATTCAGCACACTAATATCAACGCTTATTAATATCTGTGTTTCTCTTTTCGTTTTCTTACAACACTCACAAAAAATCAATTATTGTCTTCAAAAGTTAGTTCCTAGTCTGTCATCTCTAAGACAACAATAGACAATCAATTTACTATTTTTGTCATGCACCAAAAAGACGATTAAAACCTCCAAAACTCGCAAAAATATCGTAACAGTAGATAACCACCCAATACAATTCTTAAAACAATGTTAAGTAAGACATACATTCGAGAAAATAAAATTTATACTTCCTTTTGTCAAACGGGTAAAGAACAAATACTGCAATCAATTTATATGCTGATAATATTTTATTCATTACTTGTAGAATATTCTACATAATACCCAACATTATCGTTGAAAAATATCATAGGTGCGCGCTTAGTCATTCATTTATTCTTCAGCCACAATGTTCTTGGAGAAGAAACGTTGCTGTAATGGGTATTCACTGAATTGTTAGAATGCATGAAGAGTACAAAATAGAACGAAAACAATGTTCTGCATTCGTTGATCAGGAAAGCGTGTTTGTTTATTCGGTTCGGTGCGTGGTGGTGGATAAACGACTTTCTGACAAATATTTCTTATCAAGCAATGGTAGATGCCAATAAAGGTTGTTCAGTGCCAAGTAAGCGTGTGCAGCATGTCAATTCCTTTGAATAACATTATCTGCTGTAAGTTTATTGGTTTTGGAGATATTGCCAAGTTGTAGCTCATTCTGCTTCGCTGCTCGGAATGAACACATGCGATAAAAGGTCAATCAAAAATTTTTAGTTCT
>NW_007360714.1:0-2153 GCF_000192795.1 Vavraia culicis subsp. floridensis | reverse complement strand
TTTCAAACACCTAGTAGCTTCAAGATTATGGCTGCTGGTACGATCAGAATATCCAGTGCAACTTTCGGCATCACTAGAAAGAAGTGGAATGTAACTTTTAACGTATGACTCAGACATTTGCATCATATCTAGGATATCATTAACAATCGAAGTGAGTATACTTTCTGTGGAAGTGTGTCCAGTTAAATCACGTTGCTTAGTCACAGAATTTCGTTCTTGCTTATCCACATCCGCTTCTCCAAGGTAGCTGTTACACAACTCTTCTATACTACTGTTATCGTACAGATTATGTTGTGCAATGTACGCCTCGTTCGTTCCCTTGTTTTGGTCCTGGTTTGAGCTGCCATTCCAACATGCACAGCTGCACAATGAAAGTATCAAGAACATTTGCATGCCAATCCCTTTTTATTTCTTTTTATCTTCTCTCCAAATCAGGTAAATTACAAGATAATAGCAAAATAGTATCAAATATCAACAGCAGAATAAAAAACCGATAGGATAGTACTCACTGATTTTCTCTCACCAATTTGCTCATGTATCATATAAAGAAGAGAATGTTTAAAATTAATTTATAAATTATATTCATTCTTTCCATAAACAGCATTTCTATAACTGAGTCAAAATGTGATAGATATCAAAGATGATATGTTTGCAGTACATTTATAGCACAAATGAACACAAGCTCTTATGAAGTGTACACAGCAGTTGTTAGCTTTTTCGTGTTGCAACACGTGAATTAGTCTTTCATAGTCATATGAACAAAACTTTCTCTATAAGTTAATATTAACATATTAATGCAAAGCATTCAGAGGACACTATCTGTCTTTGTAAATGACATTCACAGCTGTGTAGAATAAATTATGCTTTCGAATACAATTTTTGGACAACCATGTTCAGCTCATAATATGACTCAATAGTAATATCATCGAACACTATAAATGATGTGTTGGCAATACTACTTCGCCGACATATTCCTTTTATGTCTACAAGTAGGCTGTGGAGTAAATACAAACGTGTTATTGTGGCCTGCTATCACTACAAATTCGATCGGCAATCTTAGGCTGTTACTAGAGTGGTGACGACAGAGGTATAGAATGTTTTCTCATTGCAAGAAGGCTTTGAAAAAGACCTGTGCTGAGCTGAACATAAGAGTCAGCGAGCCAGAATACAGCCAACATAAATAAAAGTACCATGTGCAAACATCTTACAGCAATTTTTGTGTTTACTAGACAGATACGGTATTTAGTATCATATAAATAAAAGAACAAATAATCAAGTATGTTAATTGCATCTTAAAATGCAGAAAGAATTTATTCGAAACTATTCATAATTCCAAAGAATGCACTTAGAAGGGAGCGCGAGATAAACAGAAATCATGGGCAAGCATAATTATAGATCTGCAGTCACGTTACAATATTTGCTGAGGATAGGCTTATCAGGAAAAACACAAACATATGTTTTGTCAGATTGGCAGTTCAGTTGATATATTGCTGTGGCCTTGTAGTTTTTACCGCAACTTATTTTCTTTTCATTTGGTATCCCGGAGATTACATTGGAGTAAAAACTGAAATGCTAGAGATATAGATACTTTGACAACAAAACACTGTTTTATGTGCATTACTCGGTTAACCAATCTTTACATACAACACATCCTGCTTATTGTTCTGTGTTGAACATATCAAAAACAATACAATTAAATGCATTTTTTAGTGAATCGATAAACTCGCATTACCAGGCTGTGTAACACGTAGTGCATAACACGGAAAAGATTGTTTGGAAGGGCATATGAATTGCAGACATTCAGCACACTAATATCAACGCTTATTAATACCTGTGTTTCTCTTTTCGTTTTCTTACAACACTCACAAAAAATCAATTATTGTCTTCAAAAGTTAGTTCCTGGTCTGTCATCTCTAAGACAACAATAGACGATCAATTTACTATTTTTGTCATGCAACAAAAAGACAATTGAAACCTCCAAAACTCGCAAAAATATCGTAACAGCAGGTAACCACCCAATACAATTCTTAAAACAATGTTAAGTAAGACATACATTCGAGAAAATAAAATTTATACTTCCTTTTGTCAAACGGGTAAAGAACAAATACTGCAATCAATTTATATGCTGATAATATTTTATTCACTACTTGTAT
>NW_007360713.1:0-2319 GCF_000192795.1 Vavraia culicis subsp. floridensis | reverse complement strand
GAGGCTCAGAATAATATATAGTTGTATAATCGAGCGAATATTTTGAAGTGATAGGTAATTATTGCAAGAAGAGATGTGTACAAAAACAAAGAGAAAAAGTAAACAGGCAAAAAACGTGATTATAAACTTTTTGAAGCATTTATATGTGATAAATTAATGAGAGCTATTGTCTCCGGCTCTGTGTACATAATAATCAAAATCGGGTTCACAAAGCGGTACGAGCTTCCATATAAACATGGCAACACCATCTGTGATATAGTGCCAAAGAGCATTAGAACGAGTTCAAGTTGGATGCTGAGAGGATGCATTAAGACTATCTCCGAGAAAACCATAGCGATTTTTGTAAAACAAAAATTGTGCGCATTATGCCTTCTATGAACAGATGACGGTGAGCAAGAGCTATTTACAATGGTGGAAAAGCCAAGAGCAAGCTAACAAATCAGAAACTATACGTGATAGCGCAGCCGAGTACTGCCATAAGAACGAAGTCATGAGAATTGTGATGATGCGTTTATGCATCAGTAAGTTCGCAACCTGCCACGATATTGATATTGTGTATGAATATGCCAAGCTGCCTGCATTCACAAAGGTCTTTACTGGCCAAGTTTTGCGGCTTAGACCACCGAGACAGCACTTCAAAGCATAGCCGTTAAATATAAACTTTGAGTTTGCGATAATGATGAGTTCAAAATGCTCACTAATTATACGGCTATAAATATTGGTACTTAACACGTTCGTCGCCACGTCATCCAGATCTGGGTGACGAGTGTGCTTCCGTGGGCCCGTCACCCGAATATAAGTGACGCTCTTCTTATTTAAGTTAATACAATTTTCAGGTGGATTTTAAAAGGAATTAGTGGAATCAGTACTGAAATATAAATATAGGTATACAACATGAAAATATGCATATTATACTATAGTTTTTACTGATATATATCTAAGATAACATATTGCATTATAATATGTCGTATAATGTGCGTTGAAACATTGTAAACACATTTGTGGTGAACTAGGACAATAGATCGTAGTCTTTTTTACATTTTTTTGCTTCTTGTCGCTCAGCAGTTTGCCTCTTTTTCCGATAACATTGGGCGCACATCTTTTTTACAGATTTGCCCGCTGATTCGTACGAATCTGCTGTTTATAGGACTCTTTCCTTGTTTTAACCCTATTATTATCGAACGCAGAATTTTCCGGGACACCATTTCGTTGGGATATCCTACCTGAATATGAGTCGTTCTCTCCAAGGAACCATGGTTTCGTCATTACAATATCTTCACCTGATGAAAAGATTTTTTGGTAATTATCTGTCAATATGTTTAGGAGTGGCAAAACTTTTCTGACTCTGCCATCCTCTTCTATCGTTTCGTTATTTGCAAAATTCAAGTTTGCTAACAGCAACTTAAAACGATTACAGGACATCTTGCAGCACGAAAATAAGAAGTTGTAGTGTGTCCGTTGACTAATAGTAACGAGCGGTGTCGGTATCAGACCTATCCAAATCATCAGTCCTATAAGTTTTTTAGTTTCTGCAGAAGTGGTGAGTTTTCACCCGTTAAATCGAGCATTATCAGTCGTTTCTTGTTGCAATTTTTGTTCTGCATATCTGTTGGTCACTGTGACTAAATGGCTTATGAAACTTACATCCAAGAAGAGCGAAAATACACTTGCCCTAATGTCAGACGGCAAATCCATGAGAAGGCCACTTTTTCCGGTGAAAGTAAATGATTGCTGCCTGCCATCAGATTCGTTCCACTGGATATGATCCGATGGATCAGTAACAGGGTTCAGCTCCTCTTTTTCGTCCAAAGCGAGTTCTTCTAACAAATCGTCAAGGTCTTCACCTGCATATGATCCCTCACAAGTGTCAGTGTCGGAGTTTGAACTTGATGCAATTCTATTTAGCACTTTTCTTAGAACTAACTACTTCGCCATCACTACTCTCCTCACTTTCAATAATACTTTCACGCCGCTCACTGAACATTTTGAGGATGAAAATATCACCGACGTGCATCTCAAAAAAAGTATGCATCTCGACCGAATGAAGGATCTGGGATAAATGCAGTAAGATCCCAGACAGTTCTCTAGCCAAAAACCTTATCACTCTTTCCATTTCAGAACTAACTACTTTGCTGCGAGTCAAAGGTTCAAAAACGTTGCTCAGGTTCCTACTCGAGTTACATCCCTGCTATTTCTCGCTTATCGCTCTGTTTATGCTTCGGCGCTCCGACAATCTGATTTGAGCCCAGAAGAAACTCGGCTAAACCGCGCTATAGGCGACGAACGTGTTTACAAGGCTACAAAATTTTATTATGGAGA
>NW_007360712.1:0-2400 GCF_000192795.1 Vavraia culicis subsp. floridensis | reverse complement strand
ATTTAATATTGCACTGTTTCTCATGGTTATTACTCCATTTCCAAAGAAACCAGCTCATTCGTTGTGTACACAGTGCCATACTAACGGAGTAGTAAGGGATCAAACGGTAGCTCTGTGACTCTTTTCAAGATTATTGATTTACACGCAACCTGGGTCATAAACATGCGATACATCGGTCTGCCATATTTCGTTTGCTCTCGACAACGGCACTATTTAGTGTAGCACAGGCAATGCCAACCTGTTCATTTCTTTGCAGACCGATGTTCATCCTTGGCATTAGATGATATCTGTGCTTGCTCGTGTGCTCAATGCCTATCACATAGACAGGTCGTAACAGTGATTCTCTTCAAGCGGCTCCCGAAAGAGCAGAGTGTGAGTTTACCAGGTGTGTATCAAATATGCTATCAAGACACGAGCCATGCTGGAGATGACTAAGCAGTTAAATGTTTTGTAAACGCAAATAGAAATAACTTGAGCAGGACAATAAAGCTCTGAGATGGTTCTTAACAGATGAATCTTTTGTATCAACACGGATAATCTTTCAACGTCTAGCACGGATAATACAAAAGGCTGCATAGCAAGTAACCGCATACCAAGAGAAGATTCATCACCGATCTCTCCATCGGACGAAGTGAGAATGTTACTTCTAAAGCCGATTCGTTGTAGATTGTAAATAAAAGTACTTTTATTGCATGCCTCTACGCCAGATTAACAAAACGGGCTTGGTTATGTAATCAAATATAGAATGCTAACCATCGTAAGTCGATCAGTCAAATAAAGCCTCTCATTAATAAATTGTAACGGCAAGACAGCCTCGTAGCGCCTGGAAACTAAAATAAGTCGAGAATCGAAAGCAATAGAAGTTGAGGTAACAACAGGATGAGAAGTAGCACCAGAAAAGCAAGAGATGAGCATAAAATCACCGTTCAAATCGAATAGATGTACTAAAACATAATCACAATTTGTAGGCAATGAGGTAATCATACCACAAGATATGTTTGTAGAGGAACATTTTTTTTAGATATGTAGCGCGACCAACTTGGTGATTAGACACGGAAGCAAGAGAACCACAAGTTTTTGTGTTGTACATCAACAGAATGATAATTCCTCTCGCAGAAGGTTTCCACTTGCATCGCATATTTCTCTTCAATTATTCTCCATTTTATTTTGTGAATACACGAAAAAGCGACCAAATAGTGATTTTTAGCGAACTCCTCTCTCAGCATCTCAATAATCGAATGCATGCAAAGTTTTACTTTTCTATTCGAGTTACTTATTAATATCACCACTATGAATCAATATACGTGCTTGTATACAACCCAAGGATAGAAAAGTACATCTCCAAAATCAGTACTGCAAAAACACGCACGTCTGCTGCATTCATTAACAATCAATCTACAACAAAACACAGAACATGATGTGCACGAAATACACCACCCAATGTCAATCACAGAGGGACAGCATCATTCCAAGAATCGATTTTTTTATCATTCATAGCCGATCGCTCAATGATGGGCAGTTCAGCCTCAAATTAGCGAGTAATACCTTTAAAGAGAAATGCTGCTACAAAACATGAAAATGCCACCACTTGCATCGATCTGTCTCGTGCCTAGCAATTGATGGCAGAGGTTTGCTTTTAGGTGTTCATTAGTATTTAGCTCATGGTGGGTAGGCTGTAGAAGAATGACACAGCAATACTGGCACGCACCAAATCTGCAATAATAAAATGCATGGTATGGTCGGTATCGGTACGATGAGGTGCAATATTTGGAAATAGTTCGTCCGTTTTTGATCTACTACTTGTGTACACAGCAATTGTGCCGCATATTAACGGACATTCTGCTGATGTACAGGTAGACCAGGAAGGGCTGATGGACAGTTCTGCAGCTCAACCGGATCATAGAAGATTTGAGAAGAGAAATAGCGTTTAAACCATACAACTGTTCAAATTAACACTGAGATGCTACTCTGTATCTTAAGAATGCGTAAGATTCTCGCCACCCGGTAGCTATGCACCTCGCAGCAGCATTAGTGAATGATTTGCAATGTCTATTAGAATGAATAACAGAAAAGCATTTATTAGCCATACAGGAACAGCATCGGTACCAACAGATGAGAGACAGCGCCACGATAGAACACGCTTGGTCCATTCACATTCCATTGTTTGTGGTACGAATCAGTCAAAATACCACTCACTGATCGAAACACCATTTTGCAGTTGAATACTCAACAAAAGGCACCAGAGAGATGACAGCCTTGTGTTTGCAATCGTGTCAATACCTGATAAATTGTACTTCCCTCTCATTGCGGCGAGCACTGCATGTTGGTTGATTTTTGACAGGTGTATTGTGGCGAGAGAGGAACGGTCAGGAAACCTGAACACCGCAGAACATTTCAAAT
>NW_007360711.1:0-2978 GCF_000192795.1 Vavraia culicis subsp. floridensis | reverse complement strand
TTAAGGGTTAATCCCTACCAAAAAATTTAAAATAAGCGAAAATGTCTTGGGCACGGCAAAATGACAGCTTAAAGAGAAGACATACCATTTAATGGATAACCAAACTTTGTTACGCACAAACAAAAAAGACGCAAGTAATATTACACAACGTTGCGATCATTTCTAAATTTATCGAGCTTAACTAAGACATCAAAAATCATATAGGTAAAAAGTCATCATATAAATAAAAGGACAACTCGGAAGCTGATTGGTCAGTTGTGGGAAATAAATTATTTGACTCCTCGAGAAAAATAAAAATACCATATATTTGTTCAAGAAGAATACTTTGCTATCTAGTTAAATACCTCCACGATTTTTTTCACTCTAAACATGTGCAATTCAAGTGTATCGCAAGTCAACTTCAATGCCGGAATAGGAATGAAATAACATCAGATATATAACATTTTTATTTTAATGTTCTGACATAGCTCATTGTCTCGTCATCCAGCTCCACTATCCAATCTTTGACCTTAATTCCACCCATCACAACATCAAACGAGTTGATGTGCAAATTGGCTTGATGGCTTATCATCAACAATCTCTGACTCGTGACTATCACATGCACTTTCATATCGTACACCTTTCCCTTACCACCACCCACAAATTGTTCATTGCAAACTTTGAGATGCCTTTGAGCACCACTATCAATCGGCTGCATGTCTTTATTTTTGTAGATATCAAATAGAAAGTACGCCTGGCACAAGTCTAAATTATACTTTTCTAACTTGTATCGTGGATACTGGATGCGTCGCAGCTCTGCCCCATTCATATTGGTCTTGATGTTATCGCTGATGTTCGCTGCGAACTCAGATATTCCTGCAATAGGCTTCATCAGTGCGCCCTTCAATCCACTTCCTACTCCCTTTAGAAATCCCTTGACTCCTTTCTTAGCACCCTTCACCGGCTTGGTGATGATTCCGCTCAGCCCATCAACAACGTTTTCAATCAAGTCCTTCGTCACGTCTATTTCCAGTTCGTCATAGAACAGCAGCCGCTTGTTGGACGACGATCGACTGATCGATCTACCCACTTTACCTACGGTGCTTGTCAAACCACTGATGCAATACGTCACAAAATTCTTACCTCCTTTCAAGATACCTTTGGTAAACATGAAAAGATCATCGTGCTTCAGACCAACATATGGCTCATAGAAAAGATCGTGGACACCAAGACTCAGCTCTTCCACCAGCGATGAGAGGTTCCCGAGCAGATCCAACCCACCGATCAGATTGAATATCTGCGAGAGCATCTGCATTTTGTAGGCGTTGATGAGAAGGTCATTATTGTATTCGAATTGTGAAAAGATAAGGGTGGTGAACGAGAGCCTCACCTCACTGAGATTGGAAACAAGAAATCCAATCAGTTTGTGTATAAAATGCTTTTTTTTCGACATCAGCAGATTTAGCCTCAGGTTGATAGGATGTATGTGCAGCAGCGTACAGAATAGCGCCGTGTCTCCTTTTCCCTTTGGCAGCCACATGAACAGTCTTGTCAAGACTTCCTCCTCAATACTAAGCTCGAATTCGTGCACGGCAAATATTATGTAGTTGAAAGACAACGTCCTGCTATCAGGCGTACGCTCGTCTCTGTGAAAAAGATTGCCGTTAATTTCACACTTGTATATCATGAAATGCCCATCATCAGCACTGGCTGTGTTGTTGTAGTAATAGAACATGGGATAGACAGGACTCAAAATTATGGGGAATGCCGGAGAATGGCATTGGTTATCGATCTGCATCCCCCGTATTGAAACAGCATACGTAAAAAGATTCTTAAGCGTGTCAATCTGCTTGACTGCCTCCAGGTCCCTCAAGTATAGATTCACAAATTCGCAGTTGTTTTCAAACAACGATATCGTTAGCGAGTTAATAAGAATAACAAATACATCCTCGAAATGCACATTGGTGGGCGTTGCTCCCAAATAAATGTATTCCTTGGCACCACGGTTTATACTTGCCACTTTAAAATTGTCTGCACACACCGTCCGTCCGTATTTTCTCTTCAGCTTGATAAGCTTGCCCTCCATGTTTGCTTCAAAATCGATCTTCAGTTCCTTATAATTGTCATACACGTAATCAAGTTTGTCACCTGGGTTGAGGAAGTACTTCTTATTCACACACACCACCGTTTCGGTGTTGTTGTGGATCTCTATGGGCGCATCACTTGCTTCGAGCCGCATTATTTTTTGCTTCTCGCGTATTTTGGTGATTATTGTGTAAAAGCTATCTCTGATCCTGAAATATGGACACACAATCATATTTATGTGCATGTCGTTGATCTTTAGCACGTTCTTCTTGTGCATTTCAATCGGTTTGTGCTCGTTGTTGGCAAAGAAAGTGTCATTCACCATCAACCCTGTCCCTGTCTTGTTCTCAACCTCTAATTCTACCATCTCAACAACTTTCTGTTCAAACTGTACCTCATGCGGACTGGCCACGTTGTCCTGGTCGACAATTTCTAGCTTTGAACCGACATCTATCGTTTCATTTCTTGTTTCCATCGACAGCAGATACTTGTGCTCAAGCTCTTTGAGGATGTTAAGTACATTGAAATCAAAAACTCGTAGCTTGTTGTTGATCAGAACGGTTCCTCGTGTTATGTCCCGCTCCGTAACACCCTTCGAAAGGCGCTCATCATCGATGTAGATCTTCTCATCAATCGAATTCATTACTGTGAAGCGGAAATTAGGAACATATAGATTAAATACCCTAAAAATGTTCCTTAGTATCCTGATGCTCAGTTTCTTGCGTGTCAACAGGATGGACGAGTGTTCTGCAGGCGATTTGTGTGAAATAATAAAGTCGTGCTTTATCCGTTCATCCGCCGCTTGCATCTGTGTGCATTGGTTTTTGCTAAGAAATGCGTTGCTGACTGACATAAAGTCGTCGATGGGACTCTTGATACCAATTCTGTCTTTGAATCTCCAGCAATCGGCCGCT
>NW_007360710.1:0-3106 GCF_000192795.1 Vavraia culicis subsp. floridensis | reverse complement strand
AAAAGTATAAAACCAAAAAAATAGTAAAAAATAAAAATAATAAAAAACAAAAAAAGTAAACGGGCACACCAAGTGGCGTAGCCGAGGTGAAAGCCGAAAGTTTACACACACTTTTAAAAATTATAATTCGTCTGATAAACCATCTTCTTCCATCAAGGAAGCTGTTGTTAAACCATTTGCTAAGCCGTTTACAAGGCTGCAAAAATTTATTATGGAGACTTAGCTTGACAAAATGGATAGTGGCGAAAAAATAATGTCAATTAAAAAGGATGTCGAGGAGTCAAAAGAAATGCAGTAATCTTCAGAAGTTGATTTCCAAATACAAGTTGGCAATGGAGCAAGAAAAGCTGAAGCTTGAAAAAAATAATAACCTAGATACCAATGGTTTGGCAAACAACCAAAACCATGGTAATACAAAAGATGGTTTGTTAAATCATAAGGACAGTATCATTTCCATGAGTGAGTGTAGTGACAAATCTCATCACGATGATGAGTCATCAGATGATCGTCTTGCCGGTGGTGATGGATCTGATGAGAGTACTGATAGCAACGGCTATCACGTACAAAGTGAAACAGCCGAGCACTATGCTGGTGAGCTCAACCAGATCTGTGCAAATTGCTCGGCAATGCACTTTAAAGACGAGGCACACCGTAGACGTATGTACAAGAGCTGCTGTCACTTCGGCAAGCTGGCCTACATACCACGAGATAGCTATCCAGAGTATCTCAGATCGCTGTTCACCGATACAGCAAGCAGCGATCATAAAAACTTCAAGGCAAACATACGATCGTATAACAGTGCCCTGTCGTTTTCGTCAATGGGTGCACATGTGGAGCAATTCACACGAGGGGTGTACTTCTTCAAGGTGCATGGTCAGGTCTATCACAACACATACAACATAAACCCGCTCGAAAACACTAACAGGAGGTACTCGCAGTTGTATGTGATTGATACGAATGATGCCACAGATCTGAGATCGAGAAACCCTACAAACGAGAAGTGTGACAAAGCAATACTACACAATCTTGACAGGACAATAAGAGAAGTCAATCCGTATGCAAAATCTTGCTGAAGTTGAGAGAAGTGCAGTACGTGAAAGAAATATGTTGATGGTAAATACGGTGTTCAACAAGAGCATTCATCGTGACATGAACAGGTACAATGTTCCTACAACGGGCGAGATCGCGATGATATTCAGCGAAACACAGCTGCCATTCATACTCAAGAGAAGACAGTTTCCGGTTCTTCTTTCGTTTTCGATGACAATCCACAAGTCACAGGGTCAGTCATTTGACAAGGTAGGTGTTTATCTGCACAGCCCAGTCTTTGTGCATGTTCAGTTATACGTAGCTCTGTCGAGAGTGCGCTATGCAAACGGTCTAGGGGTGTATGTTGCTGACAATGGAGACCAAGGAAAGCATGAGAATGGTAAAATATACACTAGAAATGTTGTATACAATGAACTACTGCAATGAAAGTAAATTTATTGATTTGTAACCACAAAACAGTTGGTAGAAAGGAATGATCTAGTGTTACAGTTGTATTCAAAAGCACTATTTTGGTATACTATCCATTCATGCACCCGTTTTCGAAAAACGGGATAGCGCAGCTGGTTTCTTCAAAAACAAGTTATTGTCAATATGCGTGTTTATGATGAAACATTCCTTAAAATACATTTATCTGAACCCCCTGTGTTATCTCTGAATAGAACATATAACAATTTCGAAATATTTTAGCTCAATACAAAGGTGATAAGAAACACAACCGAAGGGGCCAAATATTTACAATTGTTGTATCTATACTAGTGCATATCACAGCAGTACTTATTGTCAAAATTACGAATTTGTAACCGTGCCAATTTAGCACTCCTTATGCCACATCTCAACAACAAGTATTACAGCATCAATAACAAACGAAACACCTTCCTATAACGCATATAATGCACCAATTGTTTTGTGCGCATCGATAGTGGTGGGTGTTAGAGATGTTTGTAGGCTTGATCGGTAATTTTTGTCTAGTAGCGCTGTCGGACCTAATACTGATTGTACAATTTTATGTTATTGTAAATGTTGATGAACAGAGCAAGGATGCAATATAATGCACAATTAAGAATGAACATAAGAAATGAATGAATACTAAACATGGTATTTAACTTGATTTTATTTCATCCACTTAGATCATTGATGGCGTGCCAGAAGTATGCTCTTTGAGTGGTTCAGGATTCGGTGTTAATGTCTCATCTTCGGTTGGATGAACATTAGAATTTGTAGAATGTTTGTACGACTCTTCTAATATACGTTATGAACAATCAAATTCCACTTTACAATACAATTTCTCATATACATAAAATATATCCTCCAATATGCTCACACACTCTGCGGTAGAAAATCCATTCATTTTCTCATCAATCGTTCCTAGAAATTAAATCCACTCCTCACATTTTTGCCCAATATTTTCTTCATCAAGACGTTTAGAAATATTAGACTCATCGTACATCTGATACATCTTGTGACTTTCAGCCCTAAGCAAGTCAATCTTCTTTACTTCGGTTCTATTCTTCTCTTTATTGGCAATATCGCGCAGATCACCAAGGAGGTAAAATACATGTTTCTCGAAAAACAGCATTGTTGTTTCAAACTCAATCACCATTCGATATGTTGTTTGTTGAGTGTTTGTTAGCACTCCTGTCCCAGATTTATTACCTCCTATAGCATGAGCCTGCAAATAACCTGCTTCCAATGTAAGCCAAGCTGTCTTGTAATAGTCTAATACATCATTCGTGGGCTCTTCCGTTGTACTGTCTTCGGGATAAAGCTTCAAACGCTCACACAATTCATAGATATCCCATAGTACCTGATAACTCTTACGTATATGACCCTCTATTACCTCCAATATTGTCTCAATGGAAAGTTCTTCGTCATCTTTTTCATTTATATTGCACTCGCTTTGCACTGGTACTTCTTTCTCACGCTGCTCTTCCGATCGTATTCCGGCGGAAACCAAGCACAGGAAAGTTATGGCTAGAAAGCATCTGAAAAACTCCATAGCTTCCAGAATTTCTTCTCTATTTATATTTTTTTTTTGATAAGACATTTATTTGATTTT
>NW_007360709.1:0-3205 GCF_000192795.1 Vavraia culicis subsp. floridensis | reverse complement strand
TAACCCTAACCTCTAACCTCTAACCCTCTAACCTCTAACCCTCTAACTAACCCTAACCCTAACCTCTAACCTCTAACCCTAACCTCTAACCCTCTAACCCTCTAACCTCTAACCTCTAACCCTCTAACCCTAACCTCTAACCCTAACCTCTAACCCTAACCTCTAACCTCTAACCCTAACTCTAACCTCCTCTAACCTAACCTCTAACCCTCTAACCCTCTAACCCCCTCTAACCCACCCTAACCTCTAACCCTCTAACCCTTTCTATCTAACGGTTAAAGAACAAATACTGCAATCAATTTATATGCTGATAATATTTTATTCACTACTTGTATAATATTCTACATAATATCCAACATTATCGTTGAAAAATATCATAGGTGCGCGCTTAGTCATTCATTTATTCTTCAGCCGCAATGTTCTTGGAGAAGAAATGTTGTTGAAATGGGTATTCACTAAATTGTTAGAATGCATGAAGAGTACAAAATAGAACGAAAACAATGTTCTGCATTCGTTGATCAAGAAAGCGTGTTTGTTTATTCGGTTCGGTGCGTGGTGATGGATAAACGACTTTCTGACAAATATTTCTTATCAAGCAATGGTAGATGCCAATAAAGGTTGTTCAGTGCCAAGTAAGCGTGTACAGCATGTCAATTCCTTTGAATAACATTATCTGCTGTAAGTTTATTGGTTTTGGAGATATTGCCAAGTTGTAGCACATTCTGCTTCGCTGCTCAGAATGAACACATGCAATAAAAGGTTCAATCAAAAATTTTTAGTCTTCACTGCCACTTTCCGTAATTGTTACCAAGGACATAGAATCATTTCTTTTTGGATTAAACATGCAAGAAATAAATAATAATAGTGCAAGTACTTCTGTAAAATGGGATTTACAATGTTGTATGCCGATATGTTAGAACTATTCTTATTAAATACAAATAGGAATGTGAAAATTTGACAGAATGATATTGAAGTAAATTAGATATTTTAAAGTATAAAAAGGCAATTTTACTGCCATACATGCACCAAATTATGGTTCGACTCATCTTCAGTTGCGTAATAAAAATGATGCATTGCAGCGATTCTGACGGCACACTGCAAAATTGTGCTAGAAATATGGCTGATTTGATCAATCCAGTTGATGTGGATAATCCTGATGATAGCGAAGCAACTAGCACATGTCTTCAGAGAAATGAATCTCAAAATACCTATCACGGATCGATAAGCTATCTGCAACACTACAAACAAACACATGGATACATGTTTCAAGGTATCAATAATGATCGACCCAGCACTAGCAAACTATTTAAAGTGATTGATTTCATCTGGAATCAACATGAACTAAGCAAATTAGAAAATATCAGAATAATGCTGTTACATTGTGATGATAGTGCCATAAACAACCATTTCGTGGAGTTGAAGGCAGTGCTCATGAAGTTCACTGCGATGACTTTGAAATCAAAAGAAAGACTAAGCCAGGTTAAAAAAAGAAAGAGCGAAAGTAATAACATTGTTGATGCAATTAGCGAGCACATGAAAGAGACATATCATAATACTATTAAGGGTTAGAGAAATGAAAAAGCTATTTGATGCAATATTTGTGCAAGCAACAAAGAGCACATATGATAAAAACATCCGTGACTTTTTCTATTTACTTGCTATCTCTATTAATATGGAAGATTATGCAAATGCGGCGAATACAAATGAAATTACAGTTAGCGAAGTGCGCGAATTCTATTATATATGTACTGTGTTCAAATACAGTGCTTTACGGCCATTTCAAAATTGTAGTCCTTTTTTACATACTCTGACGGGTTCGTTCTTTACTTCGCTGCATCTATTTCACGACACAAGGTCCGTGAAAAATGCCTGTTGTTTCCCGAATTTGTCTGTTTGTGCAAGTGGTTAGAAAACTTCTGTGCTCTCAATCCAAGAGTATATATTCGCTACAGGATCATTATTATTTACATCGTTAGCAGAATTGAGACTATTCTATCCAAGCTGGTAACTTTAAACAATGAAATTGCACATTTATCGAATTCTAGGCAAGAAACCATTCTTATGATGGTATGCTACCACTCTTTCACGAGAGATGTTCTATTTTCTAATCTCCTTCTTTTGTTACGTGTCGATAGCAATCATGTAAGCAAATATCAGTTGTTATCACAACTTGAATATTCATACCTTTATATGAATACACTATCATGTTTTGATGTAGAAAATGGCATGTTACAGAGCTTTTATGATCTTTTGTTTTTGACATTCACACCTTTTTTCACCAAATTTTGGTTTTCACATGCTAAGTCATTGGATGCTTGGGATAAGAAGATGGGCATCAACTACATAAACAAAAACAGAATATGTCTGGAAATGGTTTTTCAGCATCCCAAGAGTTTCAAATCTGTGCTGAAGAAAAGCATTGAAATGATTTTCAATCTAAAAATACCTAAGGTGGCAGAATACCAGAAGCTGAAAAGTGAAATATGTGACCAGATCAGCAAATTGGATGAACAGAATCCTCTGCTCATGTTGTTCAAAGCACGGGATACATACAGCTTCATCAGATATTATCTGTTGAAGGATCCCCAATGAGTGTGCAGATGTGATGCCTGGTTAATATCAGAAACAGTTAAGTAAAAGTATCATTTCCGAATACATACATACTAAGAGATGTGTTATATTGTTTCTTTCAATTTCGACATGATCTTCTCTTTCGTACTCTTTTATTCTGATGTGTGACTCTCTTGTTTTATCCTACATTTGATGCTGTTAGACACAGGTTTATTTACTCTTCTGCTGATCTCCAAATTGTGTAGGAGCTTAGTCCTAGGAATGCTGAGTTCATGCATAGTAATCATAACCTCATTATTCCAAAGTTTTTGCATTTTACTAGTTCTACGATAGTTATTAGTTACATAGGTGAAACATTTTCCGCTGTTATTATAGCTGTTTCTGAACATTTATACTGTTGCATACAGAAGATAACACTGAACAAAAGGAAATGGAATATACATCACTAAATACCATGCTTGTTTAACTAATATATAGAATTGAGATCATGCTTTCCAACAAATGAAACTTGATGAGTGTTTAGATATAAGTCCCTTGCTGCTATCATATCCGATTATATTGCACCTCTGTTCCGCTGTTAATGCGGCTCTTCATGAAGATTTTATTTAACATCGCAACTATTCGCTACATCAAT
>NW_007360708.1:0-3575 GCF_000192795.1 Vavraia culicis subsp. floridensis | reverse complement strand
AGAGTATGCAATTTACCATGTTATAGACAACTCCAAATAACAGTTCTATTCTCCACAATATTTTTGCATCGAACATATCATTATGGCCATATGCTGTTTAACCCTCAGGTATGTATCCTGTTATTGTTTTTTATCAAATTTCATTTATTAATTACCTCATATAAGAATTTCACCTAAATAAACACACCCTCCTGACGGTTACAACCAGCCTTTAGTTTATGTAGAAAATCGGTGCGCATTTTACATCTTGTACCGAACATGAGCTTACCACAGCGCTTGTCGTACACCAAGAGAGTACCAGTACATTCTTACTGCCGGAAATGGTGATTGAATCCACTCCTAATTGGCCTGGCTCTAGTCTTAGAACCGTCCACACTCTTTCCTGAGGAATTCCGCCTCGCGCTTGCGTTTACCGATTCTCTTGCATTTTCAGCAATTTTGTGTGCGCATCGCACTCGGTCCGCGAAGTAGTCAGCATGGTGCGTTAAAGTACGCACATCATTTTTCAATGATCTATTCATCGAATACAGAACGATCTTTCGTACATATCTTGCTCGTCTTATCCCGTACTCGATCGACATCTTCCTGGCGAGCCAACATAGTTACTTGGCACATTCATTTACATCATTTGATCGGCTAGAAATTTGAGTTCTTACAAAAATACCTGCAAATACTGATTACAGCTGTGAACTGTCGGAAAAGATGCAGGGATCTCCATCCTTTAAACTAACGGTAAAGAAAACATTTTTGTAATGCAACATTTATACTGATTGATTAAAGGGGAAAAACGCTATCAATACAAGAAATAATTAATATTTCACTACAATCCGAACAAATGCCTAGAAAATGTTTAATGGTTAGCCTTTGATGCATAACATGCCCATATGTAACCCATAATTGTCTCAATTACGGACGCTTCTCAGGCAATATTTCATTTTCCTTCTTTTCTAATGCTGGCGGCTCATTGGGTGCTTTGAGATCAATTATGAATTCTATGAATTTGAAAAAATCTTCAACTTGGGTCGGCTGAATCTGATCGACTTCTGGATTAGCTTGCTCTTTAGCTTCACCACCATCACTTTGCTGTGAACCCCGTTGAATTGCACGAGCTATCACTTCTACTGTTCTTCTATATCCGGTCCACAAGCCCTCAGCGAAACGTAGTACACATTTCTCACCTATTGATGTGTCAAGTGTAGGTGGGTCCTTGTGTAAGGTCGAGATCAAATCCTGAACTTTATCAGTAAGTTCCTTGTCTTCATTTACGTCAAACGATACGCTTTTGAAGAATTTGTCAAGAGTTACCTCCTTGAAGATCTCATGACAGCTATTTGTGTACGAATACAACTGATGAAAATAAAGAGCACCATCATTCTTAAGTAGGGCATTCAAAATATCAGCGGTAGATTTTAAAATGGAAATAACTGATTCCTTTGAAATAATCTGAAATTCGCCGGTTCCGGCTTTCTCAAAAGCTTCATTTGAGGTTTTTTTGGCGTGTTGTGACTCTACCATGTCTTTCAAAATATGACCCAGTTTTGTTAACGTGTTTTTGACTCCTTTTAAATATGTTTTGATATCGAAATACGCCATCGTAGCCCTCCTAGCATCGTTTCGTGTTGGCACTTCTTTATAACAAATGTCCAGCATGTTATCTGCAACTATAGTAGTGTTCTTAGCATACTGTTCATAGGGTTTAAACCTCTCTTTCAAATTCGTTTGTCCTTTCGCCACGCTTGCTGGTCTGGACTCTCCACGAGCTACATAACACAGATTCAATGTTAATAACAAATACCCAAGAAAATGCATTTATTGTTGGTTTTTATCTCTATTTATAGTTTTAATTTCGGAAAGATTTCTTTTTAGGTAATTTTTGATTAAAAAAGGAGCGTCAATAGGAAAAAGGACAGCTTGAAAGTTGGTTGGTATATTCGTGCAGAATTAATTAATACCCCTTTAAAGGGAGGAATCTCATATTTAGCGTTCTTGTAATAACGTAAAAGCTATAATTTGTTGCCATACCATTTTTTGTTTGAGACATGTACGTTTATTCTCTAGGATAGCGTTTAAATAAAAAGATAGGCATCTGGAAATTAATTTTTTGATTGCAAAAGGAGCATAGTGATGATATTTAGAAAGAATGAATTTTATTGAACAGTTAGCTAATTTTGTTCTGCAAACAAAAATAGCGCAGTTAGTAGTAAATGAAGACATCGATTGTAAATTAAATATCTAGTTTAGAGTAGAACTTTAGAAATGGTAAACGAATAAAATTTTGGTCATTTCAAACCATGTTTATTTGCTACCATCATTGCACCTTTACACCTGTCTTCTTCATCAAAATAAGTTTGTTCAGCTGCGTTATCTTCTATTCCACGGACAATACCGCGAAACAACAATGAGCATACTTTTTATGTCCGTTAGAAACGATTATAACTTTTTTTACTGAAAGTATGTTTATTTATCTCTTTGTGCAGCAGCACTTTTTTCTGGTTCGTTAAAACCATGGAATTGTACTAGCTTCCAAACTCGTATAATTTTCCTAATTATACTAATCCACAAAATCGTATATTCTTTGCTTTCGTCAGAATTCTGCATGATAAATTAAATGCTCTCGAATAACAACGGAGTGGTGTGCTTCAACCGCAGCAATACCAAAGCCTGCAGGTCACGGTTTGCAATAAATTCTCCTCCCAAAACACTAAAAAAGCCCTTTCTCAATTTAGAGGTGTAA
Source organism: Vavraia culicis subsp. floridensis (assembly GCF_000192795.1). Classification (NCBI taxonomy): domain Eukaryota; kingdom Fungi; phylum Microsporidia; family Pleistophoridae; genus Vavraia; species Vavraia culicis. The sequence continues at coordinate 841 of NW_007360708.1, read as the reverse complement.
CAATTTTTTTCATTGTCAATCATAGCCCAAAACGCGCATATTGTTTTGTTTAGCTTACCCATCCGTAGCACTTGCAGCTCCTTCGTCTTCTTAGTTCAGCATTTCAACAGCACGTCTGTTATGTGGCACTAACTTTTCGTTTTTCAAAACATCAATATTTAGGATCTGTCCTTCATTCTCCTACAAACGTTAATCACGCGCTAGAACTAATCAAGCGCTTTATCTGCCAGTCGGAGCGACGAATAATTTCAATACCAAAAATCAATCGCATAATCCAACTTTTAATAAATTAATCATTCATAGGATTTGATAACGATAGGTACGTATTTTCTCCTTCAGTACCGCTCACTTCAAGCATCATCGCCCCTCCCTCAACGCTTATCTCTTCTTTGCTTCCATCTTTAGGCATGGACTTTAGCAAAGTAGAGTGTTCCATTATCATACACTCCTTTATCCTTGTGCAGACACAATCCAGTTCAGCTACAAATAACTTTACAGTCTTTATATTCAGTTTTTCTTCCTTATTTTGATCCATGAATGCGCCTTGCAGATCGGGTCTTTCTTTAAGTGCCTCAATGCTTTTATCAACTTTTTCGATCAAATCTTCGTCACAGCTTAGTACTGTACACAGCACCTCTTGCACCTTTTTCACCTGAGAGACATACGCATCGGTTTTGAGTGCCAACGAGTGCAACATTTTCATAACTTACCTCTGAAGTATCCTCAAGTTTTTCAGACACTGAGCGTAATTGATTGTAGTACTTTTCGGTAACCTTTTCAAAATCTGTGAATATCGTTCGCGATTTTGCAAGCAACTCAATTTCTTCCCTTCTCCTCATTT
>NW_007360707.1:2112-3867 GCF_000192795.1 Vavraia culicis subsp. floridensis | reverse complement strand
AAATATCATGGTTAATCTTATTCTCAAAGCAGTGTTGAGCGAAAAAGTGATGAATACTGTTTCGAAGCTAGAGTTCACGTCTGTTGCTATCGATGCTGATAATTGCAAATCACTTGGAAAGTTGTCAAATCTCAAAATTCTTCGAATATGCCCCAAAACCATCACCAACGAATTTCTTCATAACCTGCCGATGAATCTCAAGCTACTGAATATTACTGACCTGAACATAATGAATAGAAATCTGATGATAAAACACGAAATCAATCCGTCGACTCTTGCTCGATCGAATATAAGTCTGAAAGTTTTGGTGATTGATGCACAGTTCCTATATGATTTTAACAGTATTTTATTATCGATACCATCTCCCGAAGTACTCAAAATACGGTATTCACAACCAATCAATATCAATTTACAAGCACAGAGAGATAAGATACGATTACAGGAACTATTCATTGAGTGCAGTGATGATCAAATTAACGAATATAAAGCACGAAGTCATGCGTTTGATTTAGTCGATTTTATACAAGACCTTGCAGTTTACATTGATTTCACATCACTTGAACGTCTTGCGCTTGTTTCAATCAGTCAATCGGTGATCATCGACGCTGCGACTCTTACGGTTATCAAATAAAACTTTTCGTGCTTATTGAATTTTATTTATATCACTAGCTGCGCTATCCCGTTTTTCAAAAACGGGTGCATGAATGGATAGTATACCAAAACAGCGCTTTTGAATATAACTGCAACATCAGGTCATTCCTTTCTACCAATTGTTCCATGGTTACAAAATCAATAAATCACTTTCATTCCAGTATCTCATTGTATACAACATTTCTTGTGTATACTTTACCATTCTCATACTTTCCTTGGTCTCCATTGTCAGCAAAATACACTCTTAGACCGTTTGCATAGCGCACTCTCGACAGAGCTACATACAACTGACCATGCACAAAGACTGGGCTGTGCAGATAAACACCTACCTTGTCAAATGACTGGCCCTGTGATTTGTGGATTGTCATCGCAAACGAAATAAGAACCGGAAACTGTCTTCTCTTGAGTATGAGTGGCAGCTGTGTCTCGCTCGGCGTCATATCGATCCTTGGTATGACTGCCCTGCTACCTTTCCTGGATCCGGTTACAATAGTAGCCATGATGAAGTTTGAGTGAAGTTCATCAACCACCAGGCGTGTGCCATTGAGCAGGCCATTGGCTGGATCAAGGTTGCGCAATAGCATTATCAACGCACCTCTTTTTAGAACTAACTTGTGCGGTGGCATTCCTGAAGGCTGCTGCTTGTTGAGAAACTCTAACGGATAGTTCGCAACAACACCATTGTCCTCTGTGACAATATAGTCTGCACTCGTGTATGTCACTTCGTTGCCGATCATCAAGTCAAGGACGCTGTCATTGATCTCCTTTGCAGCATCGTTGTTCGTTGTGAGTATAGTTCTGTTCGTCAGATCTTCGCTGTCAGCCATGTTGGCAACATCACCATATATCTCGTTAACGATGTCATCGCACATATCGTTAACATAGTCGTTGAACAGCCCAAGTGCATCATGCGGTCTGTTGAACACACAGATGTATGCGAACAGCTTTCTGATGTGGTCTGATGTCTCTGTCATTGCAGCTTCGCTCAGCACGTTCTTCCATTCATTGTCATCCTGCAGAAGATTTTTTGCCCTTGCTGCTTCCTCGGATGTGCCATATACAACATTATTGGCACTTCTTAAGTCGTCGAATGACGTGGCACCT
>NW_007360707.1:0-604 GCF_000192795.1 Vavraia culicis subsp. floridensis | reverse complement strand
CCGAGTTGTCTTTTTTATATGATGTACTGTAATTTTTAGGTATCGAAGGCTCCTAGGTACGATTATATTATTGATTTTTAAATGCCTCCTGGTCATTTTTGTTTAACATATTTAGAAATTTATTTGTAATCCAGTCGGCAAAAACATTTACTTTTTATGCTAACAACAATAAAACTATCTCTACTACAACTATAAGAGTAATAAAAGTGCTTGAACAAAGAGAGCTTCTTCAGGACGCATTCCAATTCATCAAGAGAGGTAAATACAGGTTTGGTAGCTCATTCTTCAAGCACAAATATAGAATAATGAGGAAAGTGATTGCAGATGAAGATGATAATGCGCATTGCAGTAAACTGTTGTGTGAAGCGGCTTTGCTGGAGAAAAAACAGGATATATCTGGTGCTGAACAGATATACAAATGCTTACTAAGGGTGATTAACAGAGAATATCGGACAGAATCATTTGTTAAGTATTCAAAATTTCTAGTAAGAAGGGAAGAGTTGCAGTTGGCGAGGAAGAACCACGGAAAAGCGATCGCACAACACTTGGATGTTTACGAAGAATATTTGAGTATGGAACGGATGTTAGGCGACAAGACGAGAAC
>NW_007360706.1:2514-4003 GCF_000192795.1 Vavraia culicis subsp. floridensis | reverse complement strand
TGCACTACTTGACATACCTTCTTTATCTCTTTGTTTCGTCTTTTTTGAATCCAATTTGGCGGGTTCATTCAACAACGAGGAGTTATTCCTACTCTTTGTCTTCAATAGTCGTCTATCTAATGTGTTACGCTTCGTTTCGTCATCAACCACAGGATCGGTATGACTCTTTTTGGTCTGATCCTGTTTAGCTCCTTTGTCCATCGGAACATGTACATCAAAATCATGTCCGATTCGGAGTTCTCTAAGCTGAACGGCACTTGCTCTTGTTGGACTCGTACCGTGATTGCTATTGCTTGACTCGCTATCTGATGCCGTAATCAACAGAATGTAGTGCACAAATACACTGATAAACAGCATACTCCCTCCTCTGTTGCAACTATTTATATCTGAAAGTTGTCCAAAACTGTAACTCTCATTTATAGTATCTTCCTATCCTGACCTTGTTTTTCCATTTTTGGTCATTATCTATGAGAAACGTAACCATAAATAAAATTTTTAAGAAGATGACATGCCTGTTTACTCAACAAATGACAACACTTCTTGATAAAAAAATTGCTAAATGATTTAGAAAGCAAAACTGTGTAATTGGCGTGTTTCACGAGCACATTTTCTAGTATATAGCCAACAAATAAATTATAGATTGCAGTAACGACTCATCAGGAACAAACATGGAGATATTTATCAGCTTCTAAAACATTGTTAACGTTTATATGCATTCATAGTCAACTTATATTGGGCAGACAAACCTGTTACCATGGCATCGTAAAACAACATCTGCATGTTATCGTTTTAATCAGTGCCCGAAACAGTAATAATAACTTTCCAGTCAAAAATGCTATGAATAAATCAATTTTAATACATAGCAATGTTGATGAATGTTGTCAGTTGTTCTATTACTATTTCTTGTGCTACGATCATTTTGGTGTGACCGATCAGTGACTCATCTTGTCTACCACATATAGTTTGCATTAATGCAATTCATTTATGGTCAAACATCCAAGCGTAACTCAGAATGTTATGCTGGCAAATTGCAAACAATTCTACGTAAAACATTTCAATCCATAAAATGATAACAGACCACTAACAAACAATTTTAAACGGCAAGCGTAATTGTTATCTTAAATTCAGAAGTGTCTCAAAAAACTTGGCTGTCATAGAAGTTTCATGATGTTATCACAATCATTTTATACTTTACATTCAACATATCTGATTCATTTTCTTGCTTTAGACTTGTGTTTAATGTTGTTTTATCATAAATATTGGCTACCACATTCCTAGGAACACAATAGTTAGTTTTTTGTCACTCATCATGCCAAGCACTATATTCTGGATATTATCTTGTTCTCCACTAAAACAAATTACACAGATAACAAGACATAAAAATACTAATGATGTCATATCCGGTTGTGTAACAGAACAAAAACATGCTTTGAACTTAATGGTTTCTATCCTTTGCTCGTAGTAACCATATCGTTTTCATACATCTGTA
>NW_007360706.1:0-589 GCF_000192795.1 Vavraia culicis subsp. floridensis | reverse complement strand
ATCTCACTAAAAATATGAAAAACAGCTCTACCCATGTTTAACATCGTTCCGTAATAACACACTGATTCAGCGCAAAGTCATTCAAGAAGAGTATAATCTGATTTTTATTCAAATACTTCTGGTGAATCGCTCTGTATTCCCACAATTAAGCATCAAGCAGCGATGCCAACATATCAATTGCTTCATTGTACTCATCCGATTCTTTGATTTCCTCTTTTTGTTCACAACTTCTGTCATGCTTAGGTCGTTCATCCGGGTTTATGCCCATTTTCTCCTGGAATCTGTCCAGTTCCTTTACCCGATTGTCGTATCGAATGTTCTCCAAGCTTTCAAGCAGCGACAATTTGACTTTAGCACGCTTCAATTCGCATTCCTTCCTTAACAACGCTGTGTTTTCATCTTCCTTAGTGATGTGGTACAAGGGGATGTAGCTTGTACCTTCCATCCGCTTTTCTACAATCGGCAACTCAGTGTTCTCCATGTTTTCATTGTGCTCCTCTATCTCCATGGCTGTTTCACTTTCTACTGGTGGTATAAACGAGGACCTGATGCTTGAGCTACCTGCGATTTCAGGATCTTTGAAATGGAA
>NW_007360705.1:0-4015 GCF_000192795.1 Vavraia culicis subsp. floridensis | reverse complement strand
ATCGAGATAAACACAATACCAGAATCTTTCTTGCGATCATTTACCATGATTTCTAAATTTGTCTGTAGTGAGCAAACTTTTAGGAATGTATTGCACGAAATAAATAATTTAGTGGTCTAACAAGGGCACAATTCTTTAAAAGGCTCTAAGCAAAAATGTTAATCCGCGCATTTGTACTAAAAATGATTCATTCCAAGAGATTCGCGCAATGCATTATGTCATGTCCGAGTTGCACTGTTTGTTTTTTGAAGCTGTTTCATTCTTACCAAAGATTGCTTAGCTACAATATTATAAAATTTGTGATAATTTCCACTCATCCAATAGATAAATAAACGTGGTACTATTTTATATGTTCAGCTATGTTTTTATTATCTTACGATTTCTAACAAAAAATGTTAAAACTCACCGCTCGGTATTTCATCCGTACTGTTTCTGCAACCTCAACGTATCGCTCGGTATTTTCTCACGGCATTTTTTATTTGTTGACTCTTGTATCAACGTACGACCCATCTCCTCAATTCTTATCTTGGCATGATTATTTTCGTGTTATCCCGATAATTGTGTAGTCGTACTGCACCTATTACAACGAATAAGCACATCTTTCGAAAGTATCAAGAATGTTTGGTGTGATGAAATGCGATTACAGCGAACATCTTTTGTTAGAGCTACTCCCTTCGACTTTAATCAGTCTTAGTTCAGATGGAATGACTATGAGTATTAGGTAAGTCGTGTATAAATTAACTACCGATAATGTTATTGTCGAACGATAACTTCCTTTGCATGTAGGTACAGTACGAAGAAACAAAAAAAGGTCGCTAAATAGCACATGATATTGTTCAAAATCACATTTTACCTAACATTTCTCGATATATGCCGCTATCTTCCAACTCAAAAATATGTAAAGGACAGTTTTACGTAATATCACCATTATTTTCGTTGAAGAGTGCCTAAAAAGTGCATATCTAATATGAATGAGGGTTTTTGCTGTTTATAATCCTGTGACGTCCATGTGAGAAGGGATTTATACTTTACCTGTGATTCATCACACAGTTGTGTTGACGAACAGTTTTTAATTGGGCATCTTTTGTAATATGATCCGTGAATATTGCGTATCTCCCAATGATCAACTTTTTGGTACGCATTACTGTTGTGTTTTTATAATCTTTTTCTCAACCTATTGTGTCGAGCTAAATGACATATTCCATCTCATGCCATTACTACAATGAAGTGACTGTGAGATCAATGCGTCGTAATCGAATTGTCTCAAAAAGCTATTTTTATTTATTATTACAGATTGACATAGCTGGTTTGATCGCTTAATTCTAGAAATAAACAAAAAAGTACATGATTGATACACGCGTATGGTTTATCATGAATATGGTATGTTGATACATCATATATAATCTTTTTGGATGGTACAATTGTATATCAAGCTCATTATCATAACTTTCCTCCTTTTGTATTAATTTGATCAAGAATTGCAAGGGAAATTTATTTATTCTGTAGGCTATCAGAATTCGAGTATTACCAGCGAGTACAGAACGTAGTGCACATTTCATGTAGTACATAATGGATGGTTTATTGCAAAAAGTTGCATTCCGTTATGATGAGCTCACAACAGCAGATCTCAGAATATCACTGCTGTTTCCATATTTTATGGTATTTCATTGTAAAGGACGCTATAAATAGGATAAAATTAGTTCTCATCTAAATCGAGATTTTGACCCCCAATTCCATTTAAATGTGTAGCATGGGATGAAATATCGTTATAACAGCTGTATCATGATGTTCTGCTTTTCTATTTCTTCACTAATCTGTACCTTGACAGGGAGCTGCGCATATTATGTCACTTGGATCACACCTGTTGCCATGTTACGGATTTATCCTAGGTTTAGTATTGTAGAGCCAGATCAAAATACTAATAGAAGGCCTCAAGACAGATTACAAAATTATCGATTGTTATGTGGTAGAACAACATCATATAAATGCATGGTAAATCAGTGTCGTGCAAAAATCGTGTTTGTAACGAGCACTGGTGGCAGCAAAAATTATCACGTAAATAAAACGGTTATTTCCACAGTTAAATTGTTCATTCTAGGGTGGTAACTAAATACGAACATTTATGATACACAAATCCATAACAAGGTACAATTTCTTCGTTTTTACTTGTTCAGCAGTTAAATATGAGTTGATATTAATCGGTGATACGTGAATAACGATAGTAAAAGGTACGAATAAACACACAGTTCGCAAATAACTAAAATGATAACGTCTTAAGTATTGATGATTTTATCGTTAAATAATGATGACAATATATGCCATCGTAACACGGTAGTCTTGTGTTTTTAAAACAAAACAATCTATATGTCTATCAGGCAACCATTTTAGCGTTATATTAGCAATAATTTGTTTAGCTATTACTTCATTTGCGGCCGTATCACTCTTATAAAATAACATAATATTTATAGTTAATGGTCGTTTTCCTACTTATTCAGCAGCTCTACGCCTAAATATCAGTGTGCTATTCTTTCTATATTCCCGATCAATAATAAAAGATGCAATAGTTATTGTTGATTCTTTTAGGGTCTTAGCTGCTAATCGAAGATATCTTCAACTAAATACTTGGCTGGTATGTTCACAGCATTGTAATATCAGAGCTAAGAGGAATTCAGATACAAATATCACAATTTACACGTGTATGATCAATGATTTATTTGATTTGTATACGTTGCAGAAATGCTCGTTGCTTCTCGTTGAAGTCAAAATTTTACTTTAAATTAACACAGGTGTAAAGACGATCACAGTATCTGTCAGCTCAACTCTTGACACACCAGTAGGTGTTAGAAGTTGACGAAAAGATAACGTATTTAAAGTATCACAGGCAGCATTTTATTTCATATGCACCTAACACCTATCCATAATGAACATTATCATATTAAGCTTAATCTTATATTTACCCAGCGTTATTATTATCTCATGTCGATTCTTCTGATGTATATCCATAAAACCATAAACAAGTTCACATAAAACAACGATATTATAAAGAATCAGCGTACCAACATCTTATAATGCTTGGAAAATAGATCAAGCGATTAATTATACCTCAAATTATTCAATTGGCTTCTCTTGCGAAGAGGGTGTCTGCTCACCGTGACTTCTTCGGATCGACCTCTACCCTGTCCCAGTCGTTCATTGTTTATGTTGCCGAGGTTGTATAGATATTTTTAGTCGAAATTCATTTTCTTCGTAAAGAGTTTGATGTCTTCGTCTATTTCATTCTATGTCTATCACTTAGCTTTTTTTTTATTATTCGTTTTTAAAAACTGTAAACGGTATCGAAATACTGAACATCAGAGCTTTTTGAAATGGCTAGATATGAAGTTGTTCTTTAGTCTATACATCATTCGTGTAAACAATGTTGGTAATACTTCTCCTTATAGTTTTCATTCTGTTACACAGTAAAGCATTTTGGATACATTCCTCAAACGAAGCAAAAACGTTTAAACTTGCAGAATACAAAATTAACACACTGGATTGTTGTTACTTACGAAATACTAATTGTCTGTACGGTTAGTATTGGCTGTCAAAGTAAAATAGGCAGATAAACGCCATACATTATTTGGACAGAAATGCACACAACACATAAATGAAATGGTTCATCAAAAAAAAACATAATTGAAATTGTAAATTACATCTCCTGACTTACTGATGATATGTACAGAAAATAATCATATCGAAATGAAAAACAAATCTAAATTTTAGAAGAAAGTCGATTTAGTGTTATGAGTATTGCAAGGATAGGTATAAAATGGGTTACACTAATGATCAAAAAACTGATGAAGAATCATTATTGTTATCTTTTTTAGGATCTCAAAGGTTTCCATTTTACAAATTGAATAATTATCTGATAATATTGGCGCAGCCGAAGTGGAAGCCGCAAGTTTACACACACTTCAAAAAATTACAATTCGTCTGATAAATCATCTTCTTCCAGCAAGGAAGCTGTTGTTAAACC
>NW_007360704.1:0-4085 GCF_000192795.1 Vavraia culicis subsp. floridensis | reverse complement strand
ACAACGGCGGTGGGATGCCTGGAGTCTCAAGCACTCGCTGGATTGCTCCGCTGCTCATGCCGCACAACACCATCATCCACTGCGCGTCGTCTTCGCGCCCGCCCTCCGCGCTCGGGCCCCGCTTCTAGCTTAGAGGCGTTCAGCTATGCTCGGGGAGACTTAGCACCGCAGCATGCGCATCCGCACAACCGCTCCGCCAGTGGTCTCGAGGGGCCTTCCTTTCGTACTACTACCCTCTCCCCTCGCGCGCAGTCAGTAGGATAAAACTAACCTGTCTCACGACGGTCTAAACCCAGCTCACGTTCCCTGTTTGTGGGTGAACAATCCAACACTTCGCCACTCCTGCATGGCCATGATAGGAAGAGCCGACATCGAAGAATCAAAAAGCACCGTCGCTTTCTGCGCTCGGGTGCCACAAGCCAGTTATCCCTGCGGTAACTTTTCTGTCACCCACGCCACGATCCGTCTCGTGGTCGTGGGATCACTAGGCCGAGGTTTCCCCGCACACGGGCCGCACAGCCCGTGCTCAAGCACTCTAAAGCCCTTATGCTCCACGCGGGTGTTCTCGTCTCGCTGCAAGTGCCTTCGGACGGCTGCGTTCCGGTGCTGCAGCCGTGCCGCCCCAGCCAAACTCCCCATCTGGCATCCATCCCCGCAAGGGTGTGCGACGGGGACTGTTGCGCAGTGGTCTTTCACTTGCGCAATGCTCCCACCTGCCTACATCGCAACTGTCCCCGCCGCGCTGCCACACTAGAGTCAAGCTCAACAGGGTCTTCTTTCCCCGCTGACTGTGCCAGGCCCGTTCCCCTGGCCCGTGGGTTCGCTAGTCTGCAGATAGGGACAGTGGGAATCGCGTCATTCCATTCATGCGCGTCACCATTTAAGTGACGAGGCGTTTGGCTACCTTAAGAGAGTCATAGTTACTCCCGCCGTTAACCCGTGCTTACAGCCGTCTCCGACCCTTCACTGTTCGAGCACCGGGCAGAACTCACTTCGTCTCTCGTTCACGAAGCTATGTTTTTATTAAACAGTCAGATTCCCCCTGCCACCAAGAGTTCCGTAAGAACCAATACTTCTCCCGAAGTTACGCATCTGTTTTGCCGACTTCCCTTACCTGCGTTCAACATGCACCAGAGGCTACTCACCTTGGAGACCTGTCGCGGTTATCGGTACGGTCGCCCTGCCGGCACGGCTGCCTTTTCACGGGGGCGCGGCGTCTGCGGAGGCCGCAGGCCCGCGGCGGCGCGTGCCGTGCGCCGGCTGACCCGTCTCCAGGCACGCGCGCGCGTTCGGCAGGGAAGGATGCCCTGCACCGCACAGCCGCGCCCGTCGGCAGCCGCAAGCGCGTCGCCGCACAGCAGGGCGGCGCGGGAACAGCGCCCCGCTTCTCTTTCGCTCCGGCGTCTGCGCCATCGCTCAGCACCGGCTCACCCCCCACTGATGCACATCGTGGGGGAAACCTTCTCCTCCTCGGTCTTCGCCGTCCCAGACGAATTGTCGCTACTACCACCAAGATCTGCGCCGCCGGCGCCTCCACCGTGCCTCGCGGCACGCCTTCTGCAGCCCCGGCGCGCCCCCCTACCTCCAGGTGCGCATCGGCCGACGCATAAGCACCGTCAATTTTCGGAGCAGCTGAATTCCATAGGTACGTTGTAACACGTTTCTTACCGGATGCCGACTTCCATGGCCACCGCCCTATCGTCCTCATTCACCTACAACCTTCGGTCTCTGCTGCGCCGTTTGGTGCCTTATCGCCCCGCCAGGTTCATTCCTCTTCGCCAGTCCTGCTTACCAGAACTCGCCCACTACGCTCGCCCAAGTCCGCGGCGCGTCGCAATGCACGCGCCGCCAGGCCCATTCGCAGTTCGTTCGCCGCCGCAGCTAAGCGACCTTTGCTCTACCTGGCCTCTCTCTGCTCGCGCGCTGTCCTTATACACATTTCGGGGGGAACCAGCTACCAGACTGTTCGTTTGGTCTTTCGCCCCTATGCCCAGCTCGTGCCATCGATTTGCACATCAGAACGGCTCACTGCCTCCAGCTGTCTTTCGTCAGCCTTCACAGACGCCAGGCATAGTTCACAAGTCTATCGGGTCGCACCCGCGCGTCTCCGCCGCCTTCGCTACGCCGCCGGCCCTCCGCCTTCGACTCGCCGCGCGTGTGCACTCCTTGGTCCGTGTTTCAAGACGGGGCCGAGCCGCTCGGCTCCCTGCGCAATTTCACCTTTTCAGTCTATTCCTTCTTCGATCACTCTACTTCTCCACTATCGGTCTCGCTGCCGTATTTAGCCTTGGATGGACGCTGCCACCCATTCACGGTGCACTACCAAACACCGCTACTCCGCACGCCGAGCATCCACGGGGCTGTCACCCTCTGCGGCCCGCCGTTCCAGGTCGGTTGTCGGCGCTCTCATGACATCTCGCCGCTGGCGATTACACTCCGGGCTCGTCCCCCTTCGCTCGCCGCTACTACGGGAATCCTTGTTAGTTTCTTTTCCTCCCTCTACTCATATGCTTAATTCCAAGGGGTTGTCCTGCACTGCAGCTTCGGGCACGTGCGATCACTGCTGCCGCTCCCGCACATATCGCCTGCCGCCGCGCCCTTCGTCGCACAGCGAGCCAAAAGATCCCTTGCGCAGGGCATAAATAATCAAACTCTAAAATATCCATGTTCTGCGTGATCCAGCTGCAGGTTCTCCTACAGCTACCTTGTTACGACTTGTATCACATCTAGAACCCTGCACTCACTCGCTCTCGCTTGTTCGCGCCTGACTCCATCTTCGATAACGACGGGCGGTGTGTACAAAGAACAGGGACGTATTCACCGTGTCTTAATGAGCCCACGATTACTAGCAATTCCTCGTTCCCGAGCCCCTTCCAGAGCTCGTTCCCTCTCGATCGCCATTGCCGCTCGGGCACTGATTTCTGCGACCACTGTAGTGCGCGTGCAGCCCAGACCATCTAAGGGCATCACTGACCTGTTCTTGACCCTTCCTTCCTGTGCTTTGAGCACCTGTCCCGGCGCGCCGGCAGGGGTCTCACTACTTCCCGGACTTAACCCAAAGGTCACCCCACTTGTCGTTAACGGCCATGCACCACTCTCCGGCCTATCGTGTACCACACTCGTGCGACCGTCGGGCCTGGTAAGCTGTCCCGCGTTGAGTCAAATTAAGCCGCACACTCCACTCCTTGTGGTGTTCTTCCGTCAATTTCCTTTAAATTTCTCGCTTGCGCGTGTACTCTCCCCAGGGCCCTACTCAATTTCTCCTCCGCGTGGCGGCTGCACCGCCCCACGGCATCGGCATCGTTTACTGCTAGAACTACAACGGTCTCTAATCGTCTTCGATCCTCTAGCCTACGTCCTTTATCATCGGATTCGCCCCTGGCCAGCGCTTTCGCCTCTGCTGCTCCTAAGCGAGTCATCAAATTTCACCTCTCGTCGCTTAATAACCTGGCCCCCGGCCGCTCCTCATCCTCTGCTTTTCCGGCGCCCTGCCCCCCTCGATAGGGAGCCTTCAGCGCCGGTCATGCAGCCCGACTACGAACTCTTTAACTGCAACAATCATCATAGACACTCCAGGAGCTGGTATTACCGCGGATGCTGGCACCAGTCTTGACCTCCTGTTACCAGTGCATATTTTACCTGCACATCGTATTCACGTCTCCTTACTACCGCCCCGAACGCGGGCTTCGGTAATTTCCGCGCCTGCTGCTGTCCTTGGACCTGGTAGCCGTCTCTCAGGCTCCCTCTCCGGAATCGAACTCTAATTCCCCGTACCCGTCTTCGTCTAAGTAGGCCCTTACCCTACTTACTAACTGATGGGATGGCTCCTTACTCTCCCGCACCTGCCGGTTGCACGCCCGTGCCCGTGTCACGCGCCTCCTGTGTTTTGGCCTCCGGTTACAGAGGTTGTCCACACCGGGAGATCAAATCAGTCGCCCGTTACTGAGCCTTGCGCCGCTCCACCACCGGCTTCGCTTGCACATGCATGGCTTAACCTATGAGACTAGCATCCACGTCAGGCAGAATCAACCTGAATCAAACTCGAAGTGTCTCATCACAACCCATATCTCCGCTGTGCACCCCAA
>NW_007360703.1:0-4180 GCF_000192795.1 Vavraia culicis subsp. floridensis | reverse complement strand
CCAGGTCAGTAATGTTCAGTAGCTTGAGATTCATCGGCAGGTTATAAAAAAATTCGTTGGTGATGATTTCGGGGCATATTCGAAGAATTTCGAGGTTTGACCACTTTCCAAGTGATTTGCAATTATCAGCATCGATAGCAACAGACGTGAACTCTAGCTTGGAAACAGTATTCATCACTTTTTCGCTCAACACTGCTTTGAGAATAAGATTAACCATGATATTCGACATCTCGAAGAGGAATAAGACCGGTTCTTTGTCCTTGATTGCTGAATATCTAAGTTCAAAATTCAGATCATTTATGTAATTCTCGGTCGATACGATGTTCATCAACAATTCTTTGTTGTGTTCTCCAAATACTTTACTCATCATCCTAGGATATTTACTTTCGAATTCTAGGTGCTTTACTTCCTCAAGACCAGCTAGAATGGTTGTGATTACATCCATACTGTGACAGATATCAATAAGAGAAATGTGGTTGACTCGTTTCAGGCCAACAAACACAATGTTGCTTTTCTCAAGTGCACAAAATTGTATGCATAAGCTATCAAGCTCATCAACATTTTGTGCATTGATCACAACTCTACATCCACGAATTACCAGTTTTTTGCAAGCTTTGTTTAGGACTATCTCTACGTTCTCATCCGTAAGTACATGGTCTAATTCAACTTCTTCATATTTATTCGGTAGTTCTACTCTTTTCACAAACCGAAAATCATATAACGCTATTTTTGATAGGTTATGTGTAGAATGGATTATAGGCGTAACTTCTATTTTCATTCCCTTATTAAAACACTGTTCAATCCCTATAAACTGTTTCAGATTAAACATACCAGTTGACTGTAATATTTTCAAATTCTTGTTCTCTTCACTAAATATAACACATGATCCTGCAGACACGTTTACATCTTCAAATCTTACAGCATCTATGGTTGCATCGATTTTTACTGTACTATTAATGTCGGCTACCTGTAACTTTAGTGATTTTTGTTCTTTATCCACATTGTATTCAAAGCATAAGTGTTTCAACATTATACCTGATCCCATAACACATGGTAGTACAATCTTAACTGGGGTGTTACTTATTTTAACGTGCTCACATTTTTCGTTAATCATCAGTGTCACGTCTTTATGAGCATTACAGTTATCAATTTCAATACTTTCTACGTGATCAGGAAACACTACATTTTCACGGATCTCCAATGATTGAAATTTAAGTTTCACAACATTTTTAACAATGTTATTGAATGCATAATCCGGTATGTTTTTTGTGATAAAAACAACAACTTTAACATGTTTTGGTATTGATTGTATAAAAGTGTACGAACAACGATTGCATATTACAGTTACTGGAGCTTTTATGTTATTAAGAAATGATAAATCAACATTAGTGTGGATATCACTAAATTCCAAAGTTAAGCTATCCACATTTGTTCCTGTAAGAAATTTGCTGGTTGTAACTGCCTCTAGAGTACGCTTAAGTGTCTCATTTTCGATATAATCATGTGATATTAAGCCGTCTATACTTACAGTATATGGCGAATCACTATTACTAACATTAAATTCACTATCTAAAATCTCCTTGTTATTCAGCAACCATTCGTAATTCATGTCTAGCTTATCAAACAAGAAGGCTAATGTAAACTTGTGTGAATTAACGGTTCGATAATGGTAACCATAAAATTTCGATTTTCCACTTATGCTTGCCCAAGATTTGCTTCCATCCACCAACGAAAGTCCTAAGTATGACTTGATCGTTTTTCTAAGCTGTGTCGCAGTATTGTTTGATCCAAATATATATTTGGAGAGAAGCATAGTTGACTCGTTATACTGGCCGTTATTAGGATCGTTCTTATAATTTTTCATTTTCTGGAGCAGCTCAGGATTATTCAACAAATGCACGCACACTGCACATGCAATCGCTCTTCTCCCATATTCATCAAATAATGATAAATACTTCACGAGTGCACAAATTTCATCTGTATCAAAGGTAGGTACATCTTTGTCATAACCTCTCTTTTGCGACAATTTCATGATTCTTTGATACTATAAAACGGATATTGATACATTAATAACTTCAAACTCGATGTCTGGGTTTTCTTTAATCACATCATGGTATGTTCCATAGCTGATCCTCTTGATACCAGCAATGTGACTATGATAGTACCTATCATCATAGTCAAAGCGTGTATTGACCGTATCTCTATCAGGGAAACGTGTGCTTCTGATCTCATGCGGTAATGATTGAATCATTTTCTCTTTTTCGTGTGCATTCAACAGGTCAGGCATTCCTATATCTGCCGGGTTTTCGAAGATCAAAAAATCTTTATCTTGTTCATTTTTGAAGACCAGTATGTATTTGAGACTTGCCTCAACATAGCCGTACAAATTAAACAACATGGATTGGAATCTGTCTCGTCCTTCTATGCTTTGAACATTAGTCTTATTAAGAAAAGAATTAATTAATTCTAATATTAAATTGAGTTGAACTATATTCACTTATTGCTCATTAGTTTTAATGGTAACCCAATATTCTCAATTAATCAAATGGGCGAATAACAAGTTTTTGTGTTGAGCCGAATTGTAGAAGCAATATGAGCGTGGGTTGGCTCTATTTTATTGCACAACAAACAAATGTAACACAGTAATTGATTACAATAGAATACTTACAGTTGGCGCTCTGACTCTTTTATCAGATGAAGGTTGGTCTATGCCATTGCGTTTGTAATGGAATGGTGATTGAATGAGACGGATTGTAGGACTGTTTTCTCATTATCAAATTTAAACATGTTAAATCATCATATTGAGAAAAGGCAACTCAGAAGCTGATTGATTAGTTTGGAAAAATTAAAAAAACTTTTCACTTTTTGACTTAGACAGAGCTATAAATTGCTATTCAATTCATTTTTTCTTTGACATCTCCAATCATTTACAAATAATACTAAAATTACGTGATTGCTTGCCAAAAACTAATCCAATAATCTCTGCTAAAAGATCCAAACACATTAAAGAAAAAAATGTTATTTAAGAGGTATTTTCCATTTTAGATACAGAAAAAGCACACAGCTAGTAAAAAATAAATTTGTTTGCAACTTCAGTTACACCTCAATACACCATATCACATCTTTTGTTAACAAAAGTCATTTATTTATCTTTTTATACCAACCAATCTAAAAAAACATTTTTCTGGTCCATTAAACCGATTGTGGTTATTGGCTCTCAGCGCAATGGGAAAATGGGGCGCCATTACACACACCATTATTACAATAAAAAGATATTTTGCAACCGTAACAGTAATATTAACATGCCAACCATAAATTGTGCGACACTTCCTCTCACAGGCACTCTAGGAACTTTTCTTCTCAGATCTGCAGATAAATGTGATTCTTGGTAACCTAACACTCAGTCAAGGAAACGTACTCAATACTCAACCTATTGTTATTATTCTCAGAAGAGATGCTAGGCGATTTCTCCCTTATACTTTTCATAGAACAACCATTTTCTCCTGTATATCCGTATACAGTCAGGCAGTAGACAAACATGAATGTGCCAACATGTATTTATTAATGCAGCTCATCAATTTCTGGATTAACAACAATCATTCATATGAATAAAAAGACAACTCGAAAGATGACTGTCTGGTTCTGTGAAACAGAAAATATGACCCTTCGAGAAAAATAAAAATTTTTGTTCCATGTATTTGCACTGCATGAAGAGTCAAAAGCTGTTGTACAACTCATTCTTTCTGAGATGCACTTAGTCATCATTTACATACAGTATTTTCATTCTATTTTTATTTATTCAACCCCTACTATTATTTGGTTGGCTGTTTTTATGAACACCACTACATCGAATCAAAATGCATGAAATAAATAACATATTTGCATTTTTAGCTTTTGTTTGATTTCCTCAACATTGTAACAAATTACGATGGCATTCACAGTATATTTAGATGATTTAGCATAAAAGAATGAAATACGAAGAAATGGATGTAAAAGTGAGTTTTTGGTCGATGTAACAGAACGCAATATCACAATTAAATTGACATTTTTGTGAACAGTTTGTATGTTCTTATCGTTGACTAACGTTCATTTTTCTGGAAGAATCAAAACTATAAATAAGTTGAGAAGTCGATGCATCATGTATCCATATTTTGACAATACACCGACTGAAAAGTTTTTG
>NW_007360702.1:1878-4261 GCF_000192795.1 Vavraia culicis subsp. floridensis | reverse complement strand
TAGTTACAATTTGTGAGACAGAAGGAGATATTCGTTTTCCAAATGTTTGGAATTTGCATGCCATTGCATTTTCGTACATTTTTAAGAATGTCGATTTAGAAAGGAACTTGGACGGTAGCCTTAGAACTTTGTACATTTCCAATGCAACGATTATCGAGAACATGGAACTCGGCTGTAACACAAACGTTCTTTATCTAGAAAATGTAAAAGTTACTGACAATACCACGGTTAGAATACATGGATCATGCAAAAAGGTTACAGTGATGAACTGCAAAGGAAGTTTTGATCTAACTGACTTTGCTACCTGGTTAAAACTTAAAGTACAAGCTTCTTCATCTGCTTTTATGTTTATTAGTGACACAAGGAGAAGTATACATGAAACATACATTCGAAACGTTCAATTTGATGTGTATGATAATTTTAGAGAAAATGATAGTAATTCTGAACATAACATCTCCAATAATGATTTGTATTGTGGAACTGACAGCAACTTAAATGCGAAGGAAACATATATTATCAGCTCTCCTCTAGATCTAGCTTTCCTCTGCAATGTCAAAGTGATATCTCGATTATTTAATGATTACAGTTGTTGTTCTTACCAATGTATTAACAACAATGAACAAAGTAAATTTATCCTAAAATATGTTAAGATCAACAAAACAATATCGTTTGGTAAGAATGTCATTCAAAAAGTATTTTTGATCTATACACGAATTGAGAATGAACATATTTTTGAAATCAACGCTGGATACAACAGTTTGTCAATCAAATATTGCAAGGGCCGGTTTATCATTCCTGGAATCCAAATCGCTAGAACAGGACAGCTATATCTATCTAATGCCCAAGGTATTGTACAGTTTCAGAAAGTAAAGGATGATGTTTACGATTGTAAAATAGTTGAAAATAATTTTAACAAAATGATATTGATTTCACGTAAAATACGAACAGCCCTGCTACGGAACCTGCAATTATGTGATGATATCGGATTAGAGTTTCTTAGCGAATGCAAAAATCTACATTTAAACAGCTGCCGAGGTACAATCATCTCTCCACAAAATGATTTTAGGAAAATAAGATTGAGCAATTATCGCCGAAATTTTCCAAGTTACTATCTATCATATCCTGTGTATGAAATTGAAGTGTCATCATGCAACATCAACAATGAAATTCTGCAATTGGCAAACTCCATAAAAAGAGTGCTGTTGTATCGGCTTCTAGTAGCCTTAAATTCATCCATTGTGGTAAATCATGAATGTGAAAGAATCATCATCAGGAATTATACAGGAGAGTTCGGCATCCCGCTTGTCTTGAAAATGTCACCAGTATCCACATCGAGCTTACACTTGCGTGCCGGTGTTTTGGTGTTTGTAAATGATTCATCAAATACCAAACGTCGTTTATCAATAAAGGATGCTTATGTTGCTCATGAAACAGTTATACAGAACAACATACACACGGTAAACTTAATATCTATGATGGTACACGAAAATGTGAAATTAAGGATTAATGATGATTGTGAAGTTTTATTGATCGATAATTGCAACGGAAAGATCGAGTTTTCAAGATGTACTTGTTTAAAATCGCTTACCATAAAAGACTACAAGTTTAATCATTGCAAAGATGTTTTTAACAAGCTTCTTTCATTGTCACTTGAGCGTGTGACAATAAATGCTTCGGTTAAATTGAAAGAGAATACCAAAACAGTGAAATTAGTGGATGTAAAAATGGGATGGTTTTATTCTATGGAAATCAATGAGAATTGCGAAACTGTGCATGTCCATGGTTCTACAGAAGATTTGAGGATACCGCATATGTTCAACTGCATTGAAAAAAAGTTCACTGATAAACCAGTAACTATTTATTATGCAAAAATATTAGGACAGTTTGGCAGAATAATGTTTCTGAAAGACCTTTGTTTAAGAGATAATTACGAAGTTCCTAATGATATTGAATGTGTAATTTTGCGTAACGTTGGTGTTAAAGAAGGGACCAAATTGATGCTTAACAGTGCGTGCAAGTATCTAAATATTGAAGTACAAAAAGGTTGTATTGACGTATCTAAGGTAGAAAAATTAGCAAAAGTCGTCTTTTTTGATTGCTTACCTGTTTGCGAAGGTAACTTGTGGAGATTTTCTGCTAAACATAAGGACTGTACAGATACATCGCAAAAAAAGAGACTGGAGCTTCCTAATTGCATCGAAGATATCGTACTTGAACATGTTAGTGTCCCTAAAGACAATTTACTGGTAGTCAATGAGGGTTGTCGAAATATTGCTATAATTTTTTCCAAAGGATATTTTGATTTATCCAATGTTAAGCAGTTAAGAAAGTTTAAATTGCTCATCACTGGGCAATGTCCAATAAATATCGAATTTCCAGACCT
>NW_007360702.1:0-923 GCF_000192795.1 Vavraia culicis subsp. floridensis | reverse complement strand
GAAAGCTGATTGGTCAGTTCTATGAAATAAATTATTTGACCTTTTAGGAAAAATAAAAAATTTTGTTTCATGCATCTGCACTGCATGAAGAGTCTAAAGTTGTTGTACAACTCATTCTTTCTGAGATGCACTTAGTCATCATTTACAAACAATATTTTCATTCTATTTTTATTTATTCAACCCCTATCATTATTTGGTTGGCTGTTTTTATGAACACCACCACGTCCAATCAAAATGCATGAAATAAATAACATATCTGCACTTTTAACTTTTGTTTGATGTCCTCAACATTGTAACAAATTGCGATGACATTCACGATATATTTAGATTATTTACCATAAAAGGAATAAAATACGTTTTGGGACTACGAAGAAATGGATGTAAAAGTGAGTTTTTGGTCAATGTAACAGAACATAACATCACAATCAAATTGACGTTTTTGTGAACATTTTGTATGTTCTTATTTTCTTATCATTGACTAACATTCATTTTTCTGGAAGAAATAAAACTATAAATAAGTTAAGAAATCGATACCCCATGTATCCAGATTTTGACAATACGCCGACTGAAAAGTTTTTGGTGGAAAAGACACAATTGTTAAATCCTGGTGGTTTTGTCTGTGCTGTAGATAATCAGCTGATTGTATACCGCGGCAAAGCTTTATTTATTGATCGGACCTACGAGAGTCTGCAAAATGTTCCTGTGCTCCGTGCACAGTTCTTAAAAAAGCACTTCGGTATTGTGCATGTTCTAAGAAAAGTATAAAACCAAAAAAATAGTAAAAAATAAAAATAACAAAAAAAGTAAACGGGCACACCAAGTGGCGTAGCCGAGGTGGAAGCCGCAAGTTTACACACACTTTTAAAAATTATAATTCGTCTGATAAACCATCTTCTTCCATCAGGGAAGCTGTTGTTAAACCA
>NW_007360701.1:0-4328 GCF_000192795.1 Vavraia culicis subsp. floridensis | reverse complement strand
TTGCTCTGCATTATTTCTTTAAATGGTTCATAACAGCTTCATGTGACAGATCTGCTGTAAATTAGCTTGTTAAGAACTGATAATGGTTCTGTTATTGATTCGAAGGAACACTGTGCAGTGATTGCTACTCTTTTCAATTCGTTCGGTGAAACGGGCCATGTTAAGTGACTGCTAGTGTGAAATGTAAATTAACAAAAGATTGAATTGGACGAGAATTTAAAAACCATTCTGATGTATGCGGCAGTATTATGGAATAATGTCCTACAGTGATATTAAACACCAGACTTGGTGAACAAACATTGGAACCAAGCCAAGTAAAATCTGCTTAAGATAAAAGAAACATTCGCTAGAACGCGTATTAACTTTATTGAACGCATGTTTCGTATGCTGGTGGTTTCTCTTCATCACCACTAAATACCGGCAAAGTTGTGTTCTGGCCTGCCATTACTTCAGCGTAAGAAGATGGCGGATCAGATAATTGTACTGTAAATTGAGGTAAACTATTTCTACTTGCCGGATTAGCTTGATGACAGTTAATTATATTCCTAGCTCTACGACGTACTGAAGACACATTCCATTCCGGTATGAATGACCGCCCCTGCATATTCTGTAGATACAGATTATCATCAATATAATAAGCAGGAAACCGATAACATTGATAGCTATGGTAAAAAAAATAGCTAGAATTTCAGTGCTAGCTAATGGCGTTGTATCATTGAACATGTCTGTAGAATGATCCATGGTAAAGTTTGAGTCAAGCAAATAACTCACCTCTGTTATTGCTTGGTTTATGCCTAGTGATGAGTTATTATTGCTGTCCATTTTTATAGTGCTCAGTTCTTTTTCTCAGCTTCTTTTATGCTGAACTAATTAAGCACTTTTGTTCAATATTTTCATTTTTTGTGCGCTACAGATGCAACAAATGAAATGAATGGATCGTAATTTGGTGTGCATTTGATTCTGTGCAGAATTCATTTGCAGCGCGATTTGTTGCTCTTAATGATGTTTTTAGTATAATTTAATTAAAGTCGTAATTGAAGTAAAAGTAATTTCATTTAATTACAAGGGCGTTCTCGTAAAAAATTACCAAATTGTAGAGAATGCATCAAATAATTTGTATAGTCAAATATGATGCACATCAAGACCACAGATTCAAACATAGGTTTGTACAGAAGAACCGGTAACCTCGTTAAATAATGGTAGATATTTTGAGTGCCTCGTTTTTAAATTTACAGCATATAAATTATGCTCTTCACATTTCACCAAAAAGTGAATGAAATGTTACAGGCAAAATAGAAAATACACGAGCAATTAGTCTTTTAATGGCATGTCATAAAATGAATTTTGATATGTTCAATATGGTAAAGGATGTTTGTTGCGTTTAATAAGTGCCGATAATAATTGTTTTATTCACACAATACGGTATTGAATATAATTCTGTTGATAACTTATTAAACATGCCCAAATTTTGTGAATCAAAGTGATAAATTTGAAGAAAAATAACTATGGACGTGTCAAGGTGTCATAGCCAAGTTATTGATTCTGATTGTTTCCAAAGCACACGAACTACAATTTCTTTATAGATTTCTTGTAAGTTGAAGCTAGTCATAGTTCTGTTGGCTATCAATCTATGACTATGTTCAAGTACGGTGTAAATACTAGAACAAGCATTTGGATCGACTACAAGCATAATAACATGGATGCATTGCTCGTGCTGCCATGAACTAATTTACAGTTTTCTTTGTCCGCTTGGTTTTGTATTTCTCAATAAGCAAATTTTTAATTCCCGGTGTGTGTTTACAAAATAACTCTAGCAGTTTGAGCTGCCATAATGACCAGCGATAGAACAATGTTGTTACAATTTATCAAAATAAGCTTTTCTTCAATTCTCAATTGTTTAAGGTTGTTTGCTCGATCACAATGCTCTTCTGCACAATTTTCAGACAAATCCATTTTTAACTCACTCAAAATGCCTTCCCGACCTGTTTTGCAGTTAATGTTAGAGTTCACATTACCAAAAGGTTTTCTTGGCCCGTTCAATTTCATTGTACACTTCTGCGAACTTACCATGTCTCTTCGTTAGTAACTTTGCGATCGTTATTCAAAATAAATTACATCACTTCAGTTAAACAATGCTGCTCGTACGATCTAAAGCATTTCAAGTATTCACAGAAATATTTTATTTTGCAGTTCAATAGAAACATAGGATATTTGGAGTATTGAAGCAATAATTATATTTAACCTTGAGAAAGCTTCTTTCAATGCGGTGGTATAGTTGCATGCGTTCTCTTAAACAAAATTACCGAAAGGTACACGCAATACTAGCTATATTCTCATATACGTTGACCAAGCGAAATTGTAGAACAAGTCATCAAATTAGTGTGACTAATGATGTTAACATAGCAGATCGAATATATTTCCTGGTTTAGTGAATTACTCTGAGTTGAATAATACTCAAAAATAGATGATCGGGCACACCAACACGTTTCCATCTTACAATCCGGAACTTGATTTGATATCAAAAGAAGAAATTTAGAAATGTTGAACCTGGTGGAACAAGTATAGTTCAAAATCAATAAAAAGCATATTGTGAAGTATTCTTTTTGACTCTGATTGTATGTACTTGATGCGTTTTCTGCAATACTCGAAAAGAACTTCATAGTTTTACATGATGTCGTAGATTGGTATAATGCGAACTATGAATAAGAAATATTGATTTAGAACTGTTGATAAGATAGGACAGGTAGCTTAGTCATAAATCAACAGAAAACTTGCTGACCTGGAAGGACTTGATGGTATAAGGTTACGATGTTTCGCAAAAATGTACCAGAATCTGAAGAGTGTAGTGCGAATGAATCCTTAAATGGTGGACTTGGCGAGGTGTGTAATATGTAGGGATGCAATATTAACATCTAATTAAGAAAATGAATGATTATCTGTCCGGTATACGTATTTTAACTGTTAAATATCGCTGTATTAGAATGTTCTAATTATTGCCTGTTATTTGCAGTAATGAAAATTGGATTAATTACCGAAATTTGTTCAGAACTAATTGTAGCTAATAAACCGATCAAATCATGCCAATTACCGTTTGTTTTAATCTTTAGCTATGTTAATGCGGAACATATTTGCACATTATTGGGTGCATTTGATTTGAAAGTCGTAGTTTACCGGGTTGTCTTTCAACTAATGTTTTTACCAATTTTAACTTAGGTGAAAGTCTACTCATCGTAATCAGATGAGCTAAAAATTTACAGGTTTGGTGTAAAAAAGAGTGCTAGCAATTCTATTGCATGTTCGCAGCACTCATGATGCACTCAGCAGAGGTGATACGTACCATTTGTTTGAGCTAATCCTTTGATCTAGCGTACGAAATATTATTTCTTTAATAGCACAGTATAGTATGGTTTATCGCAAAAACATACCAAAATATCGTTTTATTCAACACAATGATAGCATAATTCACCACACTGTACCAACGATAAAGTATTTACAATTACATTACGTGGTATACACCAATAATACAAATACATCAGTTTTTTAACGGCTTAATACATTCTCTGAACAAGCCTGCTCGTCTGATCTACAAGCTAACACATTTGCCATTATTTGTATTTCATATTTACACAATATCATTCTACCACATCACTTCATCCTTTTGTACCACGAGCCACACAACCATAAATTATACTTTTACTTGAACTGAGGTTTCTCCACCGGATGCAGGTTAGCCAGGAAGAAAATACCCCATGAAATATACGCAGCTATGAGCGTTCCACACACCACAAAATTAGTGAGTTGCTTCTCCTTAACCTTAAACCTCGACACTGCCACTCTGCTGCCGTATATCGTGAGTATTAGCACGATTTGTGATACAAGAAAGTAAATTAATGGAGACATTGTTATTTTCTGGGGTTCAGTATTTTTTGTTATTGTGGTGTAAAGGAGACGAATCAAATGACGTGACCGTGTTGTACGATGAGAGGGAGATAAAAAGCGTGTGGAAGAATTGAAATGAATTGCACAGTTTAACTTATGATTGTGCTCAGCACCGTTGTGCGTAGAGTATCGTAATAAGTGATTGCAACAATGATCTCTAAAGCATTTCAAATGGCCACTCTTGTTGGAACAAGATTAAGCAATTTGAAGTGCAAGCGGAGGTGCACTTGCATACAATTAAATTTGTTATGATCCGCCATTTAGCTAATACTTCTAAGATATTAAATATAAAAACCTCTTTACGTGCTGTATTCGCTGGCGATTTCGTGTCATCTCAATTTAGTAATAAAATGCCCACATATGTCAATCTAATACGCAATCTTTCCACA
>NW_007360700.1:0-4473 GCF_000192795.1 Vavraia culicis subsp. floridensis | reverse complement strand
GCGCAACACACAGTCCACTACACATTATACGTTGCAAAATTCCTTTTTACTGCTAGTCGTGCTGATGCTTTACGATCCACAACATTGCATGAGAACAGTAACATATTTTGCATATTTAACGAGTAGTCAAAATGTTATATTATTTCGAATTAACTCCAAATGTGTCTATTTCTGTTTCCTTTCATTGGCTCAAGGTACAGCTCCTGCACAAAACAAATATTTTTCATATTTTCGTTTCTGGGCATGTTTATGCAGATCATGGTCTGGTTACATTCCAAATTATTTTATTTTTGTTGTTATGATGACATCAGATTCATTGTATCAATCAACTATACATGCAACTTTGACGCAGACAAACTGATATTTCATGCCAGGACTATAATATGCAGCATAATGGGAAAGAATGCGTATGTTTTACTGATCGAATAAAATATTTGTCAGAATGTATCTTTTGCACAAACTAACAAAATCTGATCGCTTCATTCAAACACCTCCATCTCGTGCTGAGCACAGTATGCTACAATGAAACAACATGCGTAACTAAAACATTGTACAAAATAACATAAAGAAGACGAGTACTGATTATTACAATCGGTTTGTTAAACAACTCACAAAAAAATACTTCAAACAGTGCTTTAAGTAGTTCCAACATTAGAAAAACAAATGCAGGTAACATTTTATATCAACACCAGTTGATCAACATTGATGACATTTATGTTCAATATTTGTTCGAATCGATTTGATGATAAGAAATTCATCTGGTGTGGAAATGATGACAGGAAAAGAAATGCAGCGATACTAGCATACACAATACAATTAGTGTATATGCATTGTATTCAACATAACTATGATGATGTATTGATAATTGCATATTGTAATGTAGCGTTCAGCTTTTCTTGAGGTAGATCAACACAATCACAATATGAGTTTTCTGATCAAAAGCAAAATATGTGTTTAACAACAACGTACTCATCACTCAACAATACTTTTATTCTTCAATCATCATATTCTTATATCGTACAGAAGTGCACACAATTAACAACAGTGTGTTGACCATGAATACTTCGTTCATGCAAACAACTAGTTTATCATTTTCTGTAACAGGTTGATGAGAAAAGCAGGCCTATCTTGTGTGATCGATGCCATAAACAAGAAAAGAACACACTAAACTTGTAAAAATGTGTGCAGCATGATTGTCAATATCAAAAAAAATCATAATTTAGTGCTGGCATTCTCCTCTAATCACATGACTTTCACATGTGAGGTGTCAAAAAAGCACGTACCGATAAGAATGAATTTCCTTATCATTTTTGCAAATTTAAAACTATAAAAGGAATGAATTCTGTGGATACCATGATTTTTATAGCAAACTATTGTCGATCCATCAATTGTTATGTGCCAACACAGACGTTAAAAAGGGTGATGACGGCTCAGAATATGTCGCAGAGAAAGAACTTAGGGATGATCTTGAGCACTTACTGGATGAACCTGAAGAACACTTGGATCTCAGGTGTGCTCGCATTGTGAAATATCTCAAGGATCTAAATGATCAAACACTCAGTAAGGATCTAGAAAGGTGCAACAGGTACATGAACGAGCAAAGATTCAATCACGAGTATTCAAAGGCAATATAATTTGTCTACGAGGCAAAGAAGTTCAGCTTGTATTTTTCTGCTCAACAGGAAGATAATGCAGAGCTAATGGGGGGATTGAAGGTTTTTATTGACGAGAAGAAAATTAAGATGATGAAAAGTGTTTTTAAAGAACTCGATCATGTGTATTTAACAGTTGTTGTTCGTAGTTCCTCACAAAATTTGTCTGATATCAATCTCAATGATACAATGCAACAATTCGATTTCAGTACCGATCTGTATCTTCTAAACTTGATGCATGAATATACAAGTATAAACGGTAAATCTTGTAAAACGGTGCAAGTTTCATTAATCTCGAAAAAACTCCAAAATTACGAACACTTAAAGTGAAGCATATTTTTGTAACTGATGAGTTCTTAGAGGAAGTGAGCAAAATGACACTAGAAAGTCTAAGTTTTACTGGATGTATTTTTCTCACTTCAAAAAGTATTGAGAAGCAACCGAAAGAAATTAATGTGGCATTGAGAGAATTGTGTAAGAAAATCTGCTTTTACAAGTACAATATACATGCTGGATACATGCAACTTCGGACTGTGTGTTGAGTACGCTGTACAACAATTAACATCGATCTAACCATTTGTACAAACTACATATGTGACGGCAAACTTGTAAATGTTGTGCTCGAAAAAAATATGGTAGATGGTCCAAGACAGCCACGATTATTTGATGTAAACACTGAATTGTCTCTCGACTTTCTGGAAATTGATGCTATTATTGTGATTTTGAGCTGAGTGGATCCACCATGGAGTAAAAGTGAAAGGACTACAATCACTAAAAAAATAGGTGCGGATGTGTAAATGAAGCACTCATCAAAATTATAAGTGAGCAGAAATTACTATAGTATATCGAAGTAATGCTGCTTGGTAGTTCGAATATTAATAATGAACTATTGTTGGGAAAATGCCATTCGAAAGATTCATTGGAGGATCTATTCATCAGTTCTGAGCTGACTATTAGTGAACTGGTAAAGTCAATGGAACCTTTAAACAGGCTGAGTGGGTTTCACATAGACAGTAGATCTATACTATCATCATTTAAAAGCCCCGATAATCAAAATGATCGCAAATTTCAATCTGCTAATGCTGGTACTAACGAAAAGCATTTGGTGGAGAGTAAGAACATAGCGTACCTAAAACACCATACTCTTCATATCAAATATGTGTAACACAGGGGGAACTAATCGCACTTATATCATTTGGAGACTTTGCAGCTTTTATAGACATTAAGAAACTGGTGATACATGGAGCACCGAAACTTCCAGATGAAATTCAGGAATCATTAAAAATTATGCAAAAGCAGCCAAATAGCTTTATCGAAAGTATTTTTATAACACTCAAACAGTTTAAAGTACTTGTTATTAGTCATATGAGTTATTGCGTATCTAAAGAAATGTATATGTCCTTCATAAGCTTTTTTCGTCAGAGCATGATTTGACAAGATGCAAATAATCAAGTGTGCGATGAAGAGAGAGTTATTTGGGAACTCTATAAATAAAAATTGAGCTGTATTTCGATGTATTAATGCAGGTTTACCCTCCTTTTTTTCTTGGATATTAATTTTTGGCAGTTATTGTTCACAGTCTTTGTTGATCAAAGCAATCTAGGGTTGGCAGGTGACGTATGGAATCCAAACAGATAATGCTATTGTGATATATTGACATTTACTGTGTTCAAATATCTTTGTACAGTGGCTCAATATGTAATCCACGCTTCCTACCTTGGAACGTATTTTAGTCGCGAACCTGTCCCGTGAGAATCAGTAAATTCTTCTGCTGAAACTGTTGGGAGGTCGATTAAATGCTTTTTGAATATCCATATACTTGTGGCATCATATTTATGAACATTTGCATAATGGATCGTACCATCTTTTACACCACTATTATTATAGAGAAGCCTTGGTACGTCCAATTGAATATTTGCCGATTCACAAGCAACTAAAAGCTCTTGATACTAGAACCTGCTATCAATCTGCCAAAATCGATAAGAAGAATGCCAAATGGGAGTCAACTGACATTGCAACCTTTTGACTGTAGAATGTCTTTTGCCGATAACTAACGATTTTTAGTGACAAAATATGTTTTTTGTCAGTAAGTACTCGTATGACATACTTGCATTAACCATTATTATGGCTGAGAACATCATCATCGTTTTTACATGGGTATCAAATTTGCTGTGCTAGTAAACCATAAGCAATTAATTAATCATTAGTCATAATAATAGAAAACAAAAAAAGTAAACGGACACACCAAGTGGTGCAGCCGAAGTGTAAGCCGCAAGTTTACACACACTTTTAAAATTACAATTCTTCTGATAAATCTTCTTCTTCCATCAAGGAAGCTGTTGTTAAACCATTTGCTAAGCCGTTTACAAGGCTGCAAAAATTTATTATGGAGACTTGGATCGACAAGATGAAGAGTGGCGAAAAAATAACGTCGATTAAAAAGGAAGTTGAGGAGTTTAAAAGGAAATGTGCGCTGGAAAAGGCACAAGCCAAGATATCCGCCACACTTAAAAAACAAGTGCAGGTTACGATGCCGAACTACGAGCGCAGACACTGCGTTGTAGTTCAAAAAAATACTATGCCTGTCTCATTTGGCGAAACAAATGCAAAAGAGACGAAAAAACAGATTGACAGCCCATCAATCTGTAACAAGAAAATATGTAAAAAAACAAAAAAAATAAAAAAAACGAAAAAAAATGTTTAAGTTAACAAAAACGTAAAATGTAAAAAAAATCTTCAAATGTTAATTTCCAACTACAAGTTGGCAATGGAGCAGGAAAAACTGAAGATTGAAAAAAATAAAAATAAACTAAACACTAAT
>NW_007360699.1:2903-4795 GCF_000192795.1 Vavraia culicis subsp. floridensis | reverse complement strand
ATCTATTGGCAGCACCTCGAACTCCATTTCCTCTTTGAAACATATCTCAACACGCAAAAAGGGATCTAAGTTGAACAAACCATCTGATCGTGTAATGTGCACGGATCTTATTTTCTTGTCCAACTTTACTTTGGCACCATCTGTCAGTTTGACTGATGAGAATATCATGTCATTTACATTGTGATCGATTTGAATCTCACTGACAATGTCCACATCAACAAGCACCAGCATTTTCCCATGATGTTTCATATTGCGGATAAATTTAAAGCTCGATTGTGCTGACTTTAGTTGAACAAGATTAAGACCAGCAATGCGTGGCAACACAATCGTGGCGATGGTATTCGTAACTGAGATGCAGTCACAGCGTTCATTGATGAACAAAATTGCATTGTTACTAAATTTCAGTTACTGATCTTAATATCCTTAATTTGTTCGGGAAGCGTCATATCTGTGGTAAATATTATGTCTGAAAAAGATGCTTGCATCGTGTTCATCGGAATATTGGTTGGTACATTACGATCATCAGGGACATCCATTGCAACTTCAATCTTCTCTGGTATTGAGCTAATAAACTTTGCAGAGCACGATCTGCAGCTAATACTTTTTAAATTTTTCATTTTGCTGAAAGATGCACAATTGCCCTCATCTCCGTAATTTTCGAACTCCAATCTAACTTCATAAGAGCATTTCACTAATTTAGATGTTGACAATACATTGAATTGATAACTTAATCGTTGTTGTTCGGATGAAAAGGCTTCTATCGATTTCCCATCTACCTTCATGTCAATACTATGTATTTCTATCCTTAAGTATGAACAAAACATTTTGTTATCGACCATTTTCTCCAAAATTTGCTGATTTCTTTCCAGAAAACTGAAACTCAAGCTCAAATGAGGGAACAAAAAATTAACTAACGATTCATGCAGATTAGCATATATGATGATAGGATCGTAGCATTCGGAATTACCATGCAATTTGGCAGTTTCCCCATTGTTATCAACTAAATTGAGCACAATGTGGGAAGAAATAATTTCACTGAAACTCCTACCGTTGTCACAAGTAAGAAACATGAGATCATAAAATTGTTTCAATTTAGGGGAGTTGAACTTAGCTGAGTCATGCCTTTGTATCTGATTGACAAGTCCAGGATTATTCATTAAATATACGACTACAGCATATGCAAGCAGATCACTTGCTTTTGAATAATCAAATATCATCATGATATCCATAATTTCATCGTGATCGAATGTGGGAACATAGTTCCGTGTTAGCCCGGAGAGTTTCTCTAAAAATGTTCTTTTAAATGGCGCTCTCAGGATATTGAATGTTGTACCATAGGTTGTCTGAATATAGTCGCTCACTGATTTATGCCCAGTTTTACAAGCACAGCCTACTTTACTTGCATTTGATGATTCCCCGCTTCCATGATTACACAATCTGCCATTCTGTTCTTGTCCACAATTATTAACCATTTGAGCAGGTGCTTCATATTGTGTTGGTGAGTGCATAACCATTCTTGGTTTTAGCTGCTCCAAAAAAACTCGTTGATATCTTGTTTTCCAAGTCACTGAGCACCATAAAGTCTTTAGATTCTTCATTCACTATGCTATCAAAAACCAGTATGTATGTTATAGTTGCACTGACACAGCTGCACAAGTTATGGAACATGCGACTAGCTGTGGCACGTTCTTTTATGCTTCACTCATTAGTATTATATGGAAACTTATTAGCTATATATTCTAAAAATGTCTTTCAAAAATCATAATTTCTCGTTCTATGAAATAAAAGCTGAACAGTCCATAATAGATGCTAGTGCGCCAGTAAATCATGCATAATTCATTCTGGGTATAATACATAAACTTTTCCAGTTTAACACATTTTTATAGAATCAA
>NW_007360699.1:0-2155 GCF_000192795.1 Vavraia culicis subsp. floridensis | reverse complement strand
ATGCCCCTATCTTCGACTCAGTATGTAGGGATACCAAACAATTAATCGCATGATTTCAACCATGTAACTGAAAAAACAGTCTGTTTGCACATTTTCGAAATAACTAAATCATTTATTTAGTGTATTTTTGTACACACAGCAGGCATATTTGACATGACCGATTGCAGCTCAAATTTACTATTTATGGTTAATATTAGCTCATTTTGTAGCAAGCAGTTGTAATATTTTGGTTGATATACCTCTAAAATTGCATAATATGATTCGTTAACTAATACAATTATGCTGCATAAACACTTCATTTCCGTGCACTATATAAAGAGCTCATGGGACATCATAACTAATTGCAGAATTTCGTGCTGCTCTCGCTGTACCATTAGTACAGCATTTGAATTATATGGTGAACAGATGTATCCAATGCATATAATATCTTCTTATTTTATCAATTGTCTCTTATGAGATAATGTATGTTAATTGCTGTCGTATTTTAAAGCGACTGAGCAATAAAAAACAAATTTTGTTGACTATTGATACAAGTAACGAATACAATATGAACAAATATGTCATATTTACCAATTTTACTTGAGAATGATATGTTTCTTAAGTGTATCAAGAAATAATCAGAGCATAATCGCAGTGACAAGAATTAATTAAATATTTTGGTCTAACAAGGTAAATTAATCAAATAATCTACTAGCACATATCCATAAAGCAGAGAAGACATCACATGTAAAATCACAAACTGGATACTTTGGTCTCACAGGAGTCTGAAACATTGTTCTATCTGTAAAGTAAGTAGAGATGAGGAAATGCGTATGGCTGGGTTTCCAAAAGAAAAATCTTGAGAGCATTTTCTGTTTGATAAGAAATACTCTGCTTAATACACTAAAGTTCGAGGATCGGTCAACGGTTTTAGAGACATTTTTAGTACAAAAATAGCTTATACCGGTTTATTTAGCACAAATTAATACTAATTTGCTATTTATCACAAACATCTTGATTGTTCATGCAATATCATGTACTTTAGAAGAGAGAAATAATAAATGTCCAGAAAATTAAGGAATATGACTATTTTGTCAGAGAATTTTACGGATCGAATAAAACTATGAGTCAAAGAATACGAACATAAAGGTTGTTATTTTGCTGCTGTTTTTGTGATTCATTGACTTCACATTACTGTCTATGTACCATTTAAACACTAATCATAAATAAAACGTGTTAAAAACGATACTTCTTTGTTCGTTTATTGTAGTTTGGCCAGTATATTGCAATTTAAGTTGACCCCAACATTGAATCGATATTCAAGGATGAACATGGCACCACAAGCACAAAACATGATTAACGGCTATGTTCAACAACACTCTGTGTATCCAGTTAGTTAATATACTTCTTGGCAATCTAGCAACGCCTAAGTATTTGGGTATTGGCTTTGGTCAATGTACAGTCTTCTGTAAAATCGTGTGTTCGTTGGAATGAGAACTGGTCACCGGCAGTCAGTTTGATTCCTATTCGGGACAGCTTCCCGCCAATTCAAGGCCCAGTACCCTTATCAATCAATGTTATCGTTTAACATTCGCCACTGCAAGTTACTGCTTCTGGTTGCTCGGGTGATCGATTGACCCTACACGCAGGATACTCTTGTAATTTTTATTAAACTTGCCTTAGAAGCTCAAGAACAATTCATAAAATATCAAGACAACTTGAAACATGGTTGATCAGTTTGCGAAAAAATAAAGAATTTTTATTTCGTACGATGCACGGAATAAAGGGCTAGAATTGCTCTGCAATTCATTTATTCGGGAATGCACTCAACTGTTATTTAGGATTACACGTAAATCACACGACTGCCAAGCATAAATTAATTTTAACCTGACTAAATATTTAAAACAAGTGAAAGTAACTAAACACAACATGACATGTTAAATTGTCTTTGAAACGCATTTGTTGAAAATTCAAAACATTCTCGAGGTCCTTAAATGGAGTGCCACTGCATAACAATGCATCAATACTGCCAGGAAGGTGTTTGTATTGTCAAAGTCTGGACATAAGTACGTCGAAACTGATTGTTTTGTATCATATACAGCTAACTTCTCATCCCTTTTACAACGTGGATCAAGCTTTCTGAGACACCATTCCCATACAGCTATACTATATGCAA
>NW_007360698.1:0-4924 GCF_000192795.1 Vavraia culicis subsp. floridensis | reverse complement strand
TTTTATGCCATTTACTACGAATACATGGATTAGATCAACTGTCACGGACGATCAAACCCATCACACCACCAAGATACAATCTACAAATAATGAAAATAACTTTGATTTTACTTAATTCGATATGTCACCTTATCAATGCTTACTAACTCATCCCTTGTCTCAAGAGCTAACTCCTCTAAACTCTCAAAATCGAGGAAGCTCCTAAGAAAATTGAATATCATGTAGTATTGCCTTCTCATTGGATTGGTGTCGATGTAAATTGGTATGGAGTAATTCGGATCATCCAGCCCAAGAATCAATTTCTTAATAATCACTGTCCCTACGACATTTTCAGGGGTTAAGCTGCTAACCCAAGACGAGCACATGATTTTTAGAGTTAGCAAGTTAACCGGTAAACAATCAAAAATGCGGGTATTTGTCAGAAACCAACCAGCAAGTGTCAAATTTGTTATTCCTTTGTGTTCCTTCAGCTTTTTCAGTACGACTGGATCAAAATTTACTAGACGAAAATTCGCCTCTGCAAAGTTCTGTTTCGCAACTATTTCGAGTGTTTCGAGCCGATCTGGCAAGTTTTCAATTATTTTATTGTTGAAAAAGGCACAATCAAGGATGAGTGTTTGCAGATTATAAAAATTTTTCAGCAACACAATGTTTTTCTCGTCAAACCCCCAACTAGCCAAAGTCAGACTCGTTAAGTTGTTCCTTATGCTATGATCGAAAGATTCGCGCAACAAAATATTTGTCATTCTGTTTATGATTTCGACCTTTTTTTTCATAGACTTTCTACATGCCCTGCATTCGTATTTCGCAAAACTGCTCTTTAACCACATATCGTGTCTTAGAAAATCGTGGGTAGCATCTAACATAGTAGATATTGAGGGAACATAATCCATTGTTTTCGAATAGTTTAAGCTGTAAATCACTAGCTCTTTGACATTGGTACATTTAGATAACAGGTATCGTAGGTTACCACTATTTAAGTTGCAAGCAGCTTCTAATTTACGAACGTTTTCAAGTGATGGGAAGCTAATTGTGGTGGATGAAATACTTTCTAGCCTAGGTATCACCATCAGCGACTCAAGTTTTTCGATTTTGGAAAGATTGAATGTTCCAGAACAGTACAACATGCCAACCTCTCGGCACTTTCTGTTGGTAGTGAACTTTCCACTAGGTAAAACTTTACACGCTGTAAAACAACAACTCGTATATTGCTTGGCAACTCGATCTTATCTTTTATCTCAAGTTCTTGGATTATAATGGTATCAATCGTGACCGGTGCCTTCAGAAACACTTCCTTAAGGTACAACGGCATATTTTTCAAGATCACCTTTTTTAAATTAGCTGACCGAGAGAAATCGACTTCGACACAGGAGGAACTCAGCTTTAGACACTTACAACCTTGCCCTAATATTAATTTACGATCAGGCAGTATATCTACATATTGCAGACAAACAGTTTCGATATTGTCTGCGAGTCTGACATCGTTCTCAAAACAAAAACTCTCAAGAATCAATGAGTACCGGTCGTTGATACTCTTTAACTTCCTTAGTTGGAGTATGTTGGTTTTGTTACATCTAATTACATTGAAACCGGCCACTCCCTGCATGTCAACGGTTCCACTACATTTGATAATGCTGAGCTGTGATACGTTTTTGTTGATTGTGACTATCGATCTTCTAGTTAATTCCACTTGGTATAAGATGATGGTAGCAAGACTTTTAGCGAATGTTACACTGCTGCTTATTTTCATGTCGAGTATGTTGATGTAAATCATGGAGCTGTGCGTGTCTGGATCATAGACCAACGAGGATGATTCGGTCAGTGTTAACGCCTTCAGCTTCTTCACCCTTGACGTATCGATGTCCACATAACAGTTCTGAATTTGTAGACTCTCCAAACTTTCATTGAGCACCAACCTCGAAGATCTATATGGAACAATATGCGAAAGCGAGAGGAAATTAACATCTTTTTCGATCCTGTAAGTATCACCAAGTCGAATATTCTTAAGTTTAAGCTTGCTAAGGCCTTTTGGGCAACAGCTGGTTAAGTGACAACAAGTTCCCAACAACGCCATTATAAAGTAATCGGCTGTATTATTTTTTACAACGCTTGTAATATTGACCGGGACATAGCAATTATCAATATTAATATCTTCGCAGCCATTATTTATCGTAATAACTATGTTTTCATTACCAAGTTTATAAATTGACTTCAGACTAACCTTCTTGGTACAGGAGCAGAATGTTATATTTTGGTCGATAGTAATGTCCTCTGCTCTGAATTCCTCAACAGGAATGGATAAAAGATGCGGATTAGTTACCAAGTTGAGATTTATCACTTCTAATTTTCTGATCGACGAGATGCCAACAAGGTTTAAACGGTTTTTGAACTGAGTCAAAACTAGATTATTGCACTTTCTGCCAAGTAACGACAGATGATTAGACACCTCACAATTGTGAAATTCTGCTCTATTTAGATTCATATTGATAATCAGAGGCCTATCGAGTGCTATATTTGCCATGGTGATATCATACAAACCATCTGCATATTTACTAATCTTGATAGAATTTCCATATGTATGCAATCCAATTGTTAAAGTGTTCTCAGTAAAGACACCCGGAATCTGAAACATTCCTCTGCATCGAGTTATAGTGAGCTTTTGAAAGCCTTCATCTATTATTAAAACACCGTTTTGCGAGAACAGTACATTTTTTAGCTCAATATCTTTCACTTCCAATCCAAAGCGTATTGTTCTGTCGAAGCGAAAATCGGTTATAACCAATCGATCAACAGTTTTAGTCTCGGACTTTACAACATGAAATACCTGCTTGATTACACTGTATGGACTGTACCGTGAGAATTCAATTATTTCGAAACACGGCCAATCTTTGAAGTAAACTGTTCCGATGCAATTCTTAAAGCAGATATTTTTTACCTCGCTGCACAATTTAAGATGCAATCCATCCATAATACTGACATTATCCATACTAATGCCTGAGATATTTTCGTTCAACTTCGTAGTGCCTATTAAATCCGCTTCAGACAGTGTCAACTCCAGCATCCTCTTTTCACCTATTCTTTTTAACTGACATGTACCTAAAGCAAGACGGACCAAACATGGATCGTGATGTGAAATGTCCAGAATTTGTACAGATCCTGTGAAGTTACAGAGATTTACGTGCTCCATACCTCCGTGCAGTATCATAACACACCCATTCAATAGCGATACATTTTTCATGTAGACCGTTTTTATGTCATAACATAAGCCTATCTCAGTAGTTTTGAACATCATATTCACCATGTGCAACTTCTCAATGGTGTTATTCTCGTTTTTGCGTACTTCAAGTGTCCAATTATCACAGTACTGGACATGGAAAATCTCTGTAATACAAGGAATGTCGATTTCGCCATTAATGTTCCTCAGAACCAATATTTTACACGCTTTCCCTACATTTATTTTACTTTTTTCTACTATATCAACATTTTCAAGATACAGCTCCTCCAATCCAACGGGCAGAAGCAAGCAGTCATAAATCACTGAGTCGGAAATCCATAACTTTTTCAAATTTGTAGGCAGGAAGGTGTCTTTTACAAAAGCACAGCTCTCAAAATGAATGTGATATTTTATCAGAGACTGTACATCAAAATCTACATCAGATTGGATCCCTTTGAACCAAAATATGCACTTTTCGACAGAACACATTGTCATAAACTTACACTTAATTGCTTTGTTGAGAATTTTTGTGATAATCTGAGCCAAACGCTTCTTATTCATACCATGTTTTTTCCTTTTGTCATAAAATATGTCTGAAAAATCGACCTCAACATTCAAACCGTGATCAATGATCGATTTGCTGTACTTTTTGAACAACTTACTGTGGTTTTTGATCAGAAAGTATCCGTTCATAATTATAGACTGCCTTAGAAACAAACTGTCCAGATTGCGGATGCTGACATACACAGGTAATCTTCCTCTATTGTTGTAATCCCTGGAAATGAATGCTATCCTTTTTTGGTCATCTGCAATTGATAGGTAGGTTATATCATTTATTGTAAACATAACATTGAGCAGATTTGCTTCAAAGCGATTGCGACCCATAGGACTAGCTTTTTGCTCACTACAAGCCTTCTTTTGGTTTATTTCCTTGAGCTGACCCCACAATTGAGGATTATCCATTAATTGCTGTGCAAATGCACGTAGAATCAACGAATTATCATCAAGAAAAATGATGAGATGTTCAATTATGTCGTAAAATTCTTTGCTGGAATATTTCACTTCGTCATATGCTTTTAGACCTATGACTT
Organism: Vavraia culicis subsp. floridensis; assembly: GCF_000192795.1. NCBI lineage: Eukaryota > Fungi > Microsporidia > Pleistophoridae > Vavraia > Vavraia culicis. The sequence continues at coordinate 619 of NW_007360698.1, read as the reverse complement.
TCACGAACAATTGTTTTGTGATCGGAATGTGAATCACATAATACTTATAAACAGGATTATAAGCAATACATTCATCTTTGCACGTAAATAGCTCTGCATTCTTTTCAGCGTCTTGTCCTTCTTTGTTACTAAAAATGTTCCAAGAATCAGTTTCTGAATCATACTCAGTAATTTTGAACTCCGATAAATTGTGTCTTGTTTGGTCCGAAATATTACCGAAAACATTTCCCAATTGCACCTCACCAGGACCATCACATATTAATATATCAGTTGCTGTGCTGTTATCTTCTTCTTTAAAACACAGAATGCATTTTATAAGTGTGTTTGTGGCTCTCATCCACGAGTGTTCCATAAGCTTTGAGCTTGTTGTCTTTTTATACTTTTTATTTTTCCTTAAACATGGTTGAGATTGACACATTCCCGAATAACACACATTCTAAAAATAAAACCCATCATTTTGTGACCATTCCTTTTACAAACGATCTGCTGCCACGTTTTTGTGTACATTTTGAGGAACCAAAACTTTTTCGTGGAATACGCTGCTTCTTCGTATCGGCGAAGCATGACCACAGCAACTTTTTTGACAGAGTGTCATGGTCAAAAAAACAAGAAGTGTTCC
>NW_007360697.1:3709-4969 GCF_000192795.1 Vavraia culicis subsp. floridensis | reverse complement strand
ACTACGATGTTGAAACGATCTACCTAATTTGTTGTGCTGTTTGCTTTAATCGTAGTTACTTCCGGTATGCACATTAAGCATAACACGGTACATAAAATTAGAAAGATGCACTTAACTAAGGTTTTTCCGTTATTGTAAGGAAGGCTGCCATAGTTTGGATGTGACACCATGAATGCCTGATTTCTACTTTTAACTGCTAAAATTATTGCGCCTTTGTGCTAACAAAATAAAGCATCCTCTTCAGCAGCAATCGCAGTCTATGCGAGTGTAAATTATAATTAAACCTATTTATACTTTAATACAATGGAATTGATAATATTTCATACGGAAAATGGCAGGTTAATCTGGAAGAGGAAATGATCCAGAATAGATAGATGTTATTAACGTACAATACAAAACTTTGAGATAAGCATTAAGTGCAATAATATTTGAGTGGATATCAACCATTCTTACCGCACACCGCTCACACCTCTAATCTGCTCTTTACTCGAATATTCGCCCTTTTAATCCGGATGGTAAGTATGCGGTGCATCAAGCCGAGACGTTCGAGAAATGGCGAATTAAATGCCAAAACACTCAGAAAATTAGTTGCACATATTGAGGTATTCGTTTGAACGATAAAATCTGTGTTACCAAAGGAGTACATGAATTTATTGCCATTTTTACAAAAACATACTTTATTATCGGTACTGCGCATTTTATCTGAGTAGGTTTACTTGTCATTCAACAACAAAACCATGCTCTTACGTTTTTGTGCTGTGCATTTGCAACCACTTTACGTGCTTATATGCGTTTTTACAGTTCATATTTTCCAACATCGTTGTACACTTCGAATGCGGCTTGAACGGACCGGACAGATAGAAACGCCGGGTAAATGCCGATTACACGTCACTTCGAGAGCTTTTGGTACCTTTCAATCAATCATAGCACTGGACAGTGTGTTTGAATGTTAGATGTAATTAATTCATAGAAAATGGAAATATTTCGTGGTAGGTAGCGTTGATGTGTTCCTGGTGCTCGACTTCAACCTTGGGAATAAATCTTCAAGCTCTTGAATAAGCGTCATAAACATTCTTATCAGAATAAAAATATAAAAAGAAAGAAAGGCACACATCCAATGCTATTCTGTACTTGGATCTTGTTCATTCATTGCTATGTGCTGGGCGCATGTAAGGAAGAAAAAGAACGGCGACGAAAGGATGAAATTGAAGCATATGGGGTGTCTACTCAATCGGAAAATGATAATGAGCGATTGGTTGT
>NW_007360697.1:0-3382 GCF_000192795.1 Vavraia culicis subsp. floridensis | reverse complement strand
TTTGGGGACAAAGAGAAAGAGGCTGGAAACCACAGCGTTTTAGTAGGCGCGCTGCGCCGTCTTCTCAGAAAGTTCAAGGAAGCGATACTGGAGCCTATAGTATACCGCCTCACGACATGCCGGGTCGTAGTCGTGTTCTACACAACACTTTTTTTGTGTCATATGTTGAAAACGATCCGAAAAAAAAGAAAGGAATTTAGGGAAGTAGTGGTGGTTGACTTGTCAGCAGGCAATGAAACAGACGATTGATGCTGTTCTCTGCTGTCGGTGTACAACACGTTGATGAATGTTTTTTAGTTGTTTGACCTGTGAGAATGGCCCTCTTATCTTCGAGATGGAGTGTCATGTTCTGTGATGTTTATCTCACAGATTCTGCTTTACCATTGTTGAGCGATACTGTGCACGACCAGTAAAAGTATTTGTTCAGTTTGTTTGCGATTTGGTCCCTTGGTTTCATCGGCTTCTCTGTTTCGATCCTGACGCGTGGCATGAATTCTTACGTATTGGTTTTGTGTGTCTGTTCGTTAAGAACATACCTTTTTGCTCGCAGCGACATTGTTTTTTGCTGGGTGCCACATCGCTTTTTCTCTTACCGGGTTAGCCGCTATCGCAGCCCAGTTCGTACTTTTCCCGCTGAATGCGCTTTTATTCATCTCCACACACATACAACCAAGCAAGCGCACCGATTTTCTTTGAGTGTTTGACTGATCCTCTTGGTACTGCTCGTTCATACCTGGTTGGAGTACTGCCCCGTGGCCGATCCATCTTTCTCGCCATTTCCCGCTATTTCCCGCCAAAATGCGCACATAAGAGGTAAGCACAGGCCCGGCGTATGCCAATCAAAAAACTTTCAACCGACACGATCAAAATATTGCAGGCCCAGAAGTACGTCTTCGACTACACCAAGATACTGAAGGAACTGATCGAAAACTCCTTGGATGCCAAGGCAACACGCATCGTGATATGTGTGACCAAGAGCATAGAGGTATGTGATAACGGCACCGGAATGGAGTCCGAAATTGATTATTTCAAAACAACCAAGGAGACTGAGCTGGTGCTGGGCGGCATGAATACGGAGTACTACGGGTACAAAGGGATATTTCTAAGCAGCCTGCGGGACATCTGCGATTTGGTGATTGTCACGAAGCGAGACGATGAACAACTGGCGAGATGCATCGATTACAGGCACGGAACAATGCAAAGGATGGCAAGAGAGAACGGAACAACGGTGTTGATTAACAATCTGTTCAAGAATTCTCCTGTCAGAAAAAGTGCCTTGAAGCTCAAAGTACCAGAAATAGTGAAAATGCTCGAGGATTTTCTGGTTTTCCAGAATGTTTTTGTTCGTTTTGTGGTGAACGATAGGAAAATATTTGAAAAGCACGGCACCACGCTTTCTCAATTTGTGTCCGAGAATGGTCTGCACACGATTCGTGGAAAATCCTTTGATTTCCTTTACAGCCTGGACAGGCTAAAGAATCCGCTCATGTTAGTTGGCAAGCGCATCATTACGAATCAAAAGCTCGTAAAAAGACTTAAAACCACGCTCAGCCTGTTTTTTAAGGACAGAGTGTTCTATGTTCTGCTGTTGAAGGACGTTCAAGTCGACATACTATCGATCGACAAGCTCGAAGTTCTGCTCGATGACGATCTCATAGATGATATAATTGGCACGTTGGAGCTGACATTTAGCGATGCTCGCCTTTTTGAGCACAGTGACAAAGTGCTGGGCCAGTGCCCTCGCGAATCCACTGAGAAGAACGTTCAAATACACGGGCGTGAAGAGCAGATACACAAAAAGTTGCGAGTGAATGCCGGTGAAACGGAGAATAAAACGTTAATATGGGGAGATACCCTCGTCAATGTTTTCAAACCATCAATCACGGAAGAAGATAAAGAGGCGGCAAACTCGACGATGAATTTAGCATTTGAAGCGTCCTTCGATCCGAATTCAAGCGATAATAAGGAAAACGTACCGCAGGACAACCTAGCAATATACGAAATATTTAATAAAGTGGCGGTAAACGTTGATAAAGATATTCAGGTGCAGAAGAAGGACCTTAAAAACGTGAGGGTCATAGGACAGTTCAACCAAGGATTTATCCTCGGTACACTGAACGGTTACCTCATGATATTTGATCAACACGCGGTCGATGAGATCTACAATTTTGAAATGATCAAGAAAAACATAAAATTCAGCAAACAAAGCCTTCTCAAGCCAATCAATGTACAAGACAGCAGCATGCTCTTGTCGGACGATTCGTCCAGTCCGAACCGACTTGATCAAGCCATGCTCACCAACCTGAACAGGTTGTTTGAAATAAAAGAAAACAAGCTCACGGCATCACCTTCCTTCAACAAGCACCTGTTTAACATCAATGATTACATGGAGCTGGTTTCTACCGGAGAGGTGTCATCGCTCACCAATAAAATAGCATCCAAAGCGTGCAGAATGTCGATAATGATTGGTGATAAACTTAATATGTGCACAATGAATAGAATAATCTACAATCTTAGTGAGTTAGATAATCCATGGAACTGTCCGCACGGTAGACCAACATTCCGTGTCCTATATAAGCTGTGAGAGCGCGTATTAAATTATTTTCATTTCTTTGTGTTAATTCGTGTGTTGATTGAAAACAAGTAAACCAACTAAGCGGGTATGTCATCCAAAACTTGTGCCGTTACCTGTAAGTGAACCGTTTTTCGTATTCAATGCACCTCCATTTATGAGCAGTAGCGATGTGAACGGTAGAATAACTGAACAGGTCGTTCGTACTTCGTGTTAAATCTTCAGTTCAACACTTCCAGGTTTCATACGCAACTATTTCCGAACCGTCCTAGGTACTCGTACAAATGCCATTTATTGATCACAGTTGCCCTGTTGTTTGACCTTTTGTTGAATGGCAAGGCAATGAGCACACCTTACGGATGTTAGCAGTTTGTATTGAGTTGTTGCTTCTTTTCATTCCCTCAAATCATCCTTACACGTATGTTAGCGGAAATGGGAGCCTCTCCAAGACAACGAAGATAAATCATTCGTTTACTTCTTTATACTTGCTAATGCTGTTACATCGTGGTTTCTCGGCGTTACCCACGGTTCCCGAATGAAATTCTAAGAAAAGATGTAAAAGATGGGATAAGAGACAATAAAGAAAGACCTCATGTCCTTTTCATCATACGGATGTACACCAATCAACAGGACTGTGATAACGATTAATTGAGACAGTGGCACAGCACCGCTTGAGAGGCTAAGGCGAGTAGAGCATTCGCTACCCTCTTTCTGGTGGGAAGATTGATCAAAATAACTTACACCGCAACAAACCGTTCGATCTAATGGCAGGCTCGCCAAGATACTGCGGTCTAAATTGTAGATTCTGTG
>NW_007360696.1:0-5271 GCF_000192795.1 Vavraia culicis subsp. floridensis | reverse complement strand
CACGTTAAGGAACACAACAATCCTCATAGTGATGCACATATGTTTTTAACCTGGTCTTAAGCTTGCTTGTTCTTGTTATGTTACCGCCCACTTTAGCACACGTGTCTGTCACCCCTACAAACTGTCCATTCTGCTGTGATACCCTGTTATTTCTGCAAATTAAGTGATGATCACTTCCTCATCCAACGTACCACACTTCCTGCAGCATATGCTGCTTGTTGTATAGCCATTATCTATGTCCGTTGATCCATCGTCTTGCATTTTTGAATGTTCATTGAATGAGGGCTGGATCAAATTATTTTGTCATTCCAGTCACGAGGTGTGTGCCGAGAATGATTGCTGTTTCCACAGGCCAAAGACAAGTGACCATGGTCAGTATTAGCGAACCAGGAAAGCGGTTTTTTGGGATGTTATTGATGTATGTTGAGATAAAAAACGTATTTTGGTAAAAAGAACATTTTGCTTTGTTACCCGGGGCTTGGATGTATCGTCAGTTTACGATGCAGTAAATCATTAAACAAGGCCCACCATACAGATTGGAGAATCGTGGGAATATATACGTTTATAGTTAACACCTTTCAAACAAAAAAAAGATACACCAACCCACTTATATGTTGATGGCCTTCCATTTCATGAACTTGACTTCGTTATCTTTGACAACCACCACACCGCCATTCTCTTCCATAGCCACTAAGAGGCTCATGCGTAGGTATATTTTATCCACAACGCTTTCATTCGTGATTACAGGTGCACTAATCTTTATGATAGTTTTTCCAACATGATTTACCTTTTTAGTGCTCAGAATGATATTACATCTATTTTGATGAGCATGCAAAAACGATAGATCATTTTTCTTGAGAATAAATATCTGCACCGGTAAGCAGTCATGTTGAATATAGTAATCATACACCGTTCTGAGCTCTTCAATGATCCATTTCTTGGTTCTTAGGAAGTAGTTTCTTCTCGCATTTCTCTTTATGATATTATCTATCGTGATAAGAAAGCTGTTCAGTATGGTCTCCTTGGAAACAAAATTGTCAATCCCCCTTATTCTGTCGATGGGCACAACAACATTGTTTGTATTCTTCAGGTCAAATATATCGCGCTGATTACCAAGCACTACCAGGTTATTGCTTCGAATTCCAGGAGGCAATGCATACAGAAAGCTCAATGTTCTGCTGTTGGACACGTTCTCGTTACAACATGCTGTTTCTTGCGTTATCAGGTCCAAACAATCGTCTTTTCCTATCGTGAGAACCGTGAGTGTGTCTTTCAACTTGTAAAATTTGATGAACTCCTTTATATTCTTAGCTGCTAGTGCGCATGTATCTCTGATTATTATTATTTTTGTGCTGATACAACCACTTGATAAACCAGCAGAGCATTTCAAGATCGTTTTTGTCAAGCTGTTGTCGAATATATTGTTCTGAACAACACGTTCTCCTTCTTTATCTTTATTGTTTCTTTCCACCAGTTCAACACCCATCTTATCGTTTATAAAGATATCGCCGTTCTCCTGAATATCGAGACTTTTAAGTATCTCATAGGCACATTTTACGCCCAGTTTCCTATCGGTGAATGTCGGAACGCCTCCTCGCTGTATAAAACCGATGCTCATCAGGCGTACATTATCGTGATTGAGCATGCTTAAATTGTATTTTTTATTTTTTTCCGACACAATCACACTTACATTCCTGCACTGTACCATGTCGGAAAGCAGGCTGTCGGCAGAGCAGTCTGCAAATATTATCTTTTTATCGCATTTTTTTGGCACTTCACGGTCATGTTTGTCTTGCAAGCTGTTTGCATTCATCCTTTCATCTTCTCTCGGAAATAATGTATTGCACTTTTCAGTGAGCACGAGATAATCGCAGTATGATGCGAAATAGCTAAGAATGGCTATGAATCCTTTTTTGTTACCCATCACCTCATACACAGCATTTCGGCCCATAGCCAGGTTGGATGGCACCACGCATTCGATATATTCGTGAACCTGCTGAACTGCCGTGAGACATCCCAACGAGTACATTGAGTATGTGTCGTTATCAATCGAACAGGGTATCGTGTATGCACTGCCAAACAGGTGTGCACCTTTCATGCTTCCGTCGCCACCGAGTACTACCAATCGATCGATGCGGTGCTTTTCAAGATTTTTCTGACATTGTTCTGTTCTTGTCCTTAAAAGCGGAAACCGCGATGTTCTTATGATAGATCCAGGACTATAAGGAAAAAAGCGACCAAGGACACCGCTGACGGTCAGATCGCAAGGGTGAGTATGATCTGATGTGCCGTTCAACAGCTTATCTGTGCTGCAACAGGCATCAAGACCGCCATTACTTGAATTGAGTTGTTCACCAGCACCTAAATAAATTATTTGATCCCTGTACAGTCCCTCATAACCGTTTAACACAAGAAATAAATTGTACAGATGGCGATTCTTGATAAAAGTGGCCAGAACGGTATTTATGACCTGGCAATCACCGCCAGAGACCAAAACTGCGATGCTCTTTTTATGTTGCAGATCCTTCATCAAACCACTTGTATCCATTCTTTGATTTACGAAACAACGGGTCAAAATATTTTTTTTAAACCTGCCATACTGACTTTTGAATTTGTTGTTTTATTCCAAGAACCGATCGCCAGACCCTTGCATCAATACACCCAGACATGTGCACCTATCAAAGTATTTGATTGCGATGATCGTAAAACAATCTACTATCAAGGAACAAGGCCTGTGCTTGTTTCACTGCTCGTTCTTGTGCGTATTTACCAGCCTTTGAACAACCCTGCAGGTGCTGTGTCTCTGAATGTTTGATTGTCTTTTCCAATGAATGGGGTTTATCTAAAAAGCCATTGATTGAACAAAACAAGACTGCAATCCATTGCTATACTCTTGTATTTTTTCTGCAACAGGCAGTGCGAAAATTTTTGCTTCGTACCACTTGTTCTTCATACCTGCCCGTTTTTGACCGAATTCCACGGTTTGGATAGCTCACGTATCAGCATAGAGATGCACATAACTCGTCTAAATGTAATATAAATTTATTTATTGGGTAGCTCTTGTATGTATCACGTGTTTTTAGCAAGCAAATCGTGTGATCATATTCCTCTGTTACCTGATTTACAAATGTGTGAGGAAGGGTAAATGGACAGCATACTAAACAAAGCGCAATTGCCAGGAAAGGGAGCCTGCCATCAAAATATTTACCTAATTTATAAAAAAATGACCCCAAATATGATGGATAAGAAAATAATCAGGAACATACGGTATCTCTGTGCACAGGTTGTGCAAAGGGCAAACAGCGGACATCCAGGCACTCCTCTCGCCCTCACCCCTTTCATGCATGTGCTGTACGGCAAGATCCTCAAGATTCATTCCAACAGGCTCAGCCATCCCGAGCGCGATATCTTTATAATGTCGAACGGGCATGCATGCACCATTCAGTACGTAATGCTGGTTCTCCATGGTATTTTAGAAATGGAGGATTTGAAAAATTATAGGCAGCTGGGATCTAAAACACCGGGCCATCCGGAGATCTTCACAGACGGTGTTGAGGCTACAACGGGACCGCTCGGGCAGGGGCTGGCGAATGCTGTCGGATACGCCATTTCAATCACGAAGATCAAGTCGAAAGCAAAGGTGTACGCTTTGTTCGGCGATGGGTGCTACCAAGAGGGCATCTCGCATGAGGCATTCGCGTTGGCCTCTCACCTCGCTTTGAGGAACATAACATTCATCTACGACTCTAACAACGTAACCATCGATGGATCAACAGAGCTCTCTATGTCCGATGATCCAGTCCTGCGTTTCCAATCATTCGACTTCGACATATACTTGGTCAGCGGAGAGGACCTGGCTGAAATCGAGAGAGTTTTGAGGATCGAGGCGAAGAAGCCAAAAATGATCATTCTGCAGACTCGAATTGCAGAAGGATGCAGCAGAGTGTCTGATTACAAGACACACGGCGCACCACTCGGGCAGAGTGTGGTCGATGAGCTGAAAGACAGTTTCAGAGAATTCGAGTTTGACGATGATGTTCTCGAGTTCTACGGTGAAGCCAGGTCGAGAAACGAAAAAATGTTTGAAGATGCTGGCGATGGTAATGACGAAACCTATGACAGCCTTCTGCTGCGAAATGCGAGTAAAAGCCTGGATTGTGTCAATGATTACATAAAGTGCACGAAGAAGATGGCAACACGTGAGCATATCCCGCACATCCTTGATGAATTCTCGAAGTACTTTAGGATAGTCGGGGGATCAGGTGATCTTACGCCCTCAACACTCACAAGAAACAACACAGACACCGATTTCACCAAATGCTCTGACGGTAACTATATACGGTTCGGTATCAGAGAACACGCCATGTTCGCGATTCTGAGCGGAATAACAGCACATGGGTACTACCGTGCCTTCGGTTCGACATTCCTTAATTTTATATCATACGGCTTCCCGGCTGTTAGATTGGCAGCCCTGTCGAGAATCCCGAACATTTATCTGATGACACATGACTCTATCGGTCTTGGCGAGGACGGACCTACGCATCAGCCGATTGAGATTCTTCCGCTGCTGCGTGCAACACCTAATCTGTACGTTTTTCGACCTTGCGATGGTCTCGAATCACGCTTTTCATTTTGGTTCGCAGCAACGAGACGGGATTCGCCCACCGTTATTTGCTTCACAAGGCAAAAGATACCCGAAATTGCGGAGACTAGTCTTGAGCAAATGAAACGAGGCGCGTATTTCCTGACCAAACCTCGTGACAGTCAGGTAACCATCTTGGCATCGGGTTCCGAAGTGTCTATTGCTCTTGAGACAGCTGTTCTTCTCAGCTCCCGCAACATATCGACAGCTGTGGTTTCGTTCCTATCCTTCGAGTTGTTCGAGGAGCAGCCTCGTGACTACAAGGAAACGATTCTCCATGACAAAATGAGAGTGTCTCTCGAAGCGTCATCAACCTTTGGCTGGTCACGCTACGCACATTACAGCATAGGGATCGATGAGTTTGGCCATTCTGCCAAGTCAGAGGTTCTCTACGATCATTTCGGGCTTGTCCCCCACAAGCTAGCCGAAAAGATTTTTGGTTTTCATAATGAGTACATCAAGTCAGGCAATAAATTCTGATCAATGCTATTTTTGCTTAAATATCCATACTTAACATTTGCTTCTTCACTTCTTTTTGTTAGTTTACTTCCACAGTCCAAAATAAATGTATTTGAACTAAAAAATTGATTAAAGATTATCATTTACGCGCAACTGTTTGTACTAGATGG
>NW_007360695.1:4743-6113 GCF_000192795.1 Vavraia culicis subsp. floridensis | reverse complement strand
GGAAAAGCCACTGACTATCCTTTCAAAAGATAGATCTAAAGACTTCAAGCCGACACAACCCCATAAGAGTCCGTCCATATACGACTCGTTCTCAAATTTCACTTTCAGCTGTCCTATACGTGTATTGTGGGTACATACTGGTTGGAAGAACATCGAGTTGAGTTCCAAGTGAAAGTCATGATTATATGACATCGTGTTCATATTTTCCAACACAATTTTGGCAATCAATGGCAATGAAGGCGTGTATTCGTGTCCTTCAAATGAGTGGCTCTGAATTCTCAGAATGCACTGGCAGCAACCTTTGTTCAGCACAATAGGATTAGTCGCATCAAGACTGCCAACTTGTAAACAACCAATAACAATTCTCTTCATTGCAGATCTGAGTGCAAGAAAAGTAGATAAGTCTTTTAGACCTAATTCATTGACACCAATATAAAACTCGTGATGTTGATCGTATTCCTTTTTTGTATATGATCATGCAATTTGGAAACACTACCATGATATCAAGCAAAATATCTCTACAAAGAGCATAAAATCTATTTTGAGATGGTATTGCCATAATGTCATAGATCATTATTGCAAAAAAGGTTTGATTAGAGTTACTGGTTACATTCCTACACAATTGTGTAGAAAACGAAAAAAGAGGTCGATGAAAATACCTAACCTACTAAAACACTGTATCATATCTTACTAAGAAGTGCTCTTTAGTAACCATGTCGTAGTACATATACAATAACACCAATACCGACGTATGTTGATCATGTAAAATGGTTCAGCTCTGTGTTAAATACAGATAAAGACTCATCCATTTTACGAAAGAGATAAGTGCAGCTAGCTTATCACGTCTTCATCATGCAAGTACGCAAAATTGCATGATTCAAAAACATACTTAAAGATTCATTCAACGTGACGAAGAGAACATTGAAGAAATCTTTTTGCGATTAAAACAATCTAAATAATGTTGTAACTCCGAATTTGCAATCATTAACCATTATAGAAGCATGTTAAGAATTGATACTATTTTGTAAATGTCAAATTGATTGATAGAAATCTAAAATAGTTTTATCAGTGATATTTTAAAGCAAGAAAGACAAAAAATGATTTTCAGAAAACAGCATTGTACTCATCGCTGGAAATCATCTACTGTGATTTTTGTGTCGCAACGTATTTTAAAGTTTAGATTTGACATCTAGTATACTGCAATCCGTTTAAAAGATGTGTGCAAATGGATTATTGCACAAACATCACCGATCATTATTCACGATTTTAACAACCAATCTTATCATGTTGAATAAATATTCGTTCATTTGAGCCTTGTCTATGTTTGATCGATGACGATGTGAACCTGTGCTATCCATATTTTATCGATT
>NW_007360695.1:0-3712 GCF_000192795.1 Vavraia culicis subsp. floridensis | reverse complement strand
AAGTATTGGTAACTAAATTAATTTCCAGGAATAAAGCTACGATCAGTAAAGCGATATAACATACTCTGATCATACTCAAAAGCAATAATATGATAGATACCATGGGAAAATAGACAGCGTTGTATCGGCTGAAATACCATCAGATGACAGGCCATTCTTGAGACGAACTGTACTGAGGCACATGATTCATGGACCATGCGGTGCCTTGAATTCGGCAGCACCATGCATGGACAACGATGTGTGTTCAACAGACCGTATGATGCACTTGGGCTGTTCAACGACTATGTTGACGATATGTGCGATGACATCGTTTACGAGATATATGGTGATGTTGCCAACATGGCTGACAGCGAAGATCTGACAAACAGAACTATACTCACAACAAACAACGATGCTGCAAAGGAAATCAATGACAGGGTCCTTGACTTGATGGTCTGCAACGAAGTAACATACACGAGTGCAGACTCTATTGTCACAGAGGACAATGATGTTGTTGCGAACTATCCGCTAGAGTTTCTTCAGGAATGCCACCGCACAAGTTAGTTCTAAAAAGAGGTGCGTTGGTAATGCTATTGCGCAACCTTGATCCAGCCAATGGCCTGCTCAATGGCACACGCCTGGTGGTTGATGAACTCCACACAAACTTCATCATAGCTACTATTGTAACCGGATCCAGGAAAGGTAGCAGGGCAGCGCCAAAGATCGACATGGCACCGAGCAAGACACAGCTGCCATTCATACTCAAGAGAAGACAGTTTCCGGTTCTTCTTTCGTTTGCGATGACAATCCACAAGTCACAGGGCCAGTCATTTGACAAGGTAGGTGTTTATCTGCACAGCCCAGTCTTTGTGCATAGTCAGTTGTACGTATTGTCGAGAGTGCGCTATGCAAACGGTCTAAGAGTGTATGTTGCTGACAATGGGGACCAAGGAAAGCATGAGAATGGTAAAGTATACACAAGAAATGTTGTATATAATGAGCTACTGAAATGAATGTATATTTATTGATTTGTAACTATACAACAGTTAATAGAAAGGAATGACCTGATGTTTTAGTCACATTCAAAAGAACTGCTTTGATCTACTATCCATTCATACACCCGTTTTTGAAAAACGGGATAGCGCAGCTAGTGATAATAGAAATACTCGGTTAATGTTATGTGAGGTGATAAATAAACGTACTTTTAGGAAAATACCAGTAGTAGAAGTGGGAGTAGAATGGTGTAAAACATGTTCTACACAATTTATGTTTTTAAAACTGACTTTGCATATTTACAAAACAAAGCGAATCTTGTTGAGTGCGTAACATGTCTATCGTGTTTTTATACATCGATCTCATCGGTAAAAAATACTATTTTATCCCCTGCAATGCAACTTGATGTAATGACTACAGACAAGCGACTGTACACCATTCCAGAAAAGATGGTAAATGACTGCATCCTTTTCAGGGACATTGTAAATATGACCGATCAATGCTCACCAATTAACATTCTCATGCATTCCTCCGTTTTAGAATTTATAATGGGATTCTCTGAAATAAACACGATAAATCTACCGGAGAATTACGATGCTACACAGATAGTGTTCCCTCAGGCAGTTTTTGATTTTATCAACAGCCTTGATTTCCCGACTTTGAATGATATATGCACAGCAGCTAACTATCTTTACTATCCTGCACTGCTTGAGCTGTGTTGCAAGGTTATCTCTAAGAAGTTACGGGACATAGAGGTTGTGAGTGGTGAAACGGCCAATGAGTTAACGTGGATATCATCGGATGAAGATTCTTAGATTGTATGCATGCGTAGGAAACGTTAGTTTGATGTGAATAAATGATAGATGTGAAAAATGTAATGATAAATTTATGCTTGTGCGGTTTAAATAAATAAGATACAGATGCGTTCTAGAATGTTTTTGGATAGGAATATGATTCTATAAAAGCCATGCTATTTAAATATGGAGCAACAATTTATTCGCATAAACAACAAGACCATACATTTAAGTAACACATCTCGTATTCTATATCAAGGAAATTTGTGCTTATTTAATGAGATTTATCAATTATATATCTCATAACGATGCCACTTTCCTATATGAACGTTAACAAGCACCAAAATGTGCTACAGCACTAAACCATAATGAAATGTTTGATGCCCTTATACATAGCAATCAAAAAATATGGCAACAAGGACATGCAGACATAAACTAAAGCTTTCACAGCAAAGAACAAATCGATCCAGCAAAACACGTTTATTTTGCGTATCTGGTAGCATGAATGCACAAAGAGAATAGCTGAGTAGTAGGCTGGTTCATTTATACGATGACCACCCAACAGCAAAGAATTGCTCTCATCTATCTTTGGTACAGAAACATAAAATTCCAGGTTAAAAAATTTAAATTACCCTACACTATAAACTAAGCTAACCATTGAAAATCTTCTGCGCATAAAAAAAGTTTTCTGTTTATTTTTATCATCGTACTAACTGTACTATCCCGTTTGTCAAAAACAGATCCATGAATGTGCCAACACGTATTTATTAACCCAGCTCATCAGTTGCCCGATTAACAGCAACAATTTTCTAAAACAACAAAGGTGAATTAATAAAATTAGCAAATCTAAAACTGCTTGTCACGCTTTTATCGGTGTATGACAGCTATACTATCTCACAGCACACGGCACAAATCGCTTTCTTGCAAGATATGTCGTCCGTAGTATGTTCGAATAGATCACAACATCATACCAACTCTTACTTTTGGTAAATATTTCATTACTGTTAACATGACAGAGCAGTGATCTCAACACAAGCGGTTTTAAATCGCTTTACGAACCAACAAATTTTCTGCAGCAATGGCGTTGATCATATGCAAGAGACACAATCCATTGTGTTTAGAGCAATAGCATCATTCATTCTGCTGTTGGCACATGTAATTAACATGTTATGGATTGCTTGAATACATGAATACCATGAACAATGAGACCTGAGATCATTACAATCATAAAAAAGAAATGACCAGCACCAGAAGATCGAAAAATAACTTAACTTTTACTTATAAAGCTCGAAAATGGTTTGTTCCTCATTGCAATTATCTGACCACTCGCATCTATCCCTTAGCAATCTACATATCGACGAAAAAAGCTTACGAAGAATATGCGCTTCTTCTCTAGATATGCAAGAACTCTTATAACAGAACACAAGCACATCAAGTTGTTTGAACGTCTCGAAAATGCTTTTTATCAAGTTATTGAACTGCTTTTGCATACTTCCGAACAATTTTTGGATTATTTCTGGACGTTTTGGTATTACGTCAATCACCAGTTTCTTAATACCTGCGAAAGCTTCAAAATATTGACATAACATAAGTTGGATTAGTTCTTTTTGTGCTAAACCCATGCCAATATGAAGAGTGTGGAGTCTAAGATGCACCACATTCTTACTCTCCACCAAATTTCATTTGTTCGCATCAGCTTTTGCAGGTTGGAATTTATCATCATTTCGATTAACGAGGGAATAAAATGATGACCAAATGAATCTACTGTTTATAACAAATTCTTCCAGCCTGCTTAGATAAATTTTTGCAGATTTAAATATACCATAATTTTGATTGGCGAGGCTATCAAATGATGACTGAATGGATCTACTGTCCATGTAAAATTCTTTCAGCTTGTTCAAAGGTTCTATTGACCTTATCAGTTCACTAACGGTCAGCTTAGAACC
>NW_007360694.1:0-6428 GCF_000192795.1 Vavraia culicis subsp. floridensis | reverse complement strand
AACGCGTGAACTCTACGATCATTCCGTCATTCTCTTAGCTTTAACTTTTATCAATTTTTGTCCGCCTACCCCAATATTGCAATGAGATCAGTTCTTACCAAAGAAATCATAAGAAGGCGATTCGGTGAGCCTGTGTCTCTCAAATCAAAAAAAGAAAGCTTCTGCTCCTCCATCAACCATCAGTTCCACATTTCGGCAGTGAACAACTTTGCAGCGAAGAATGTTCCCAATCCATGCAAGCACAGCTCGTTTCCAGACCCGTACATATCATACATACAATTCCTTGCGTGGCAGAGCAATACGGTTGCTGAAATGAACAGGAATGTGTGGATGCAGTTTTGGATTGCTGTTGATGCGTGTGATTTTGTCTGTGTTGTTGTTGATAGCAGGAACGTAGACTTCTTTTTTGAAGAAGAGTTACTTGAGATGGGAAAGCCAGTGATTCTGATCATTAACAAGTATGACTTGCTGAATGAAAGCGTTACGAGTGGTGAAGATAGCAGCAAAAGGACGAGAACATACGGAGACCGTATTTTTAAGACATTTAAGTTTTCTAACGTTGATAAACATGTCAACAATGAGTTCTTGGAATTTCTCAGATCACAGGATAATAAGAGGTACGCCATGATAGGTTATCCGAATGTGGGAAAGAGCACCTTAATCAAGACAATATCTAACCATGTTAAGATAAAGATAAGCAACACGCCAGGAAAAACCAAATTTGTGCAGTCATACCAGTTCACCGGCACACTCTTTCTTGATGTGCCAGGATTGGTGTTTAAAAGGCATTCCAGAGAAGAACTGCTTATTTATAATATAATCAATGTTGATCAAAGCAAAATAAATTACGAAGGGCTTTTCATGCTGCTATTGCAAAAAATAAGCCGTAAACAAATGTGTGAACATTTCAAGATCAAGCCACTAAGCAACAGATGCACGTTGGATGACCTGCTAGCAGAGATAGAAAGGCAAAGAAAATGGTCAAAAGAACGATTCTTCAGACAATTGCTGAAAGATTTCTTTGATGGCAGGATAAAGCAATGAGTTGTATGCAAAGAATGCAGCGGTACATGTTATCGATCATTACGGTTATATACCACAGCATTTCTACGGTGTATCGTTCAAATTTTCATTTCGATAAAATATTTGCTATTTTTAGCTGATTTGTGCGTTTCTAACAACATATTTGTCTGGGAGGAATAGTTGATCATTATCACCTGCTGTTTCGCACAATATGCACAGATTGCTCCATTTGCCATTCTTGAAACTTAGTACCAATACGTACGCTGGTTGCTAAATTATTGGTGTGCATCATTTGGATGTGCAATATGCACAGCAAAAGCATGCACAACAATTGGAAGGTATCACTGGTGAACAAATCACGAATAATATCGGTAAAAAATCTTAAACTAATGGTAGAGAACCACATGTGTGCATTTCATTATTAATCTAAAAATTGGATTATTCATCATAAGCTGTAAATGGAACATCACATTTTGTTTTATTAACGTAAATATCATTTTCTATTAATTTTGTTCTTGATGGTAGCCTGGAGCGTGATTGCGAATGTGTTTGCTTGCCGAGAGCTATATTTTTATGTAGTGAGTAAGTGCAGGTAAAAGTGTTCGATCTGCAGTTCTTTTAAGCATTTAATTCGTTCGTTACGAATATTACGACATGCTGTGTGGTTAGTGGAAGTATCACCATTCAAAACTCGAAAACTTGCAGATGTAAACAACAGACAGGGTTAGCGATGCAAGTGCATTTAATAGCATTATCTGGTACTTTACAAACAACACCATCTAATTTTATCAAACATACCTTCTTAGTTTGTTAGAAACAGCCATAAATATATTAGTATTATGAAAGACCTCAGCACACCAATCAGCACTAAAACTCAGTAAACACTTGAGCAATACCTTTACGGGCATCCTCACAACAATAGAAAAGCATGCTGCAACCGCAGCGGTGACCTTAACGTTCAAGCCGTGACTTGCACCACATCCTCCGACCAGGAACACTTTGAGAAACCCTTCTTCTTGAGATTTTACAGATGAAATAACTCCAGAAAACTTGAAACTAGCCGAGAAAACGTGTTCAAAATTTGGCCTATCACTGGTATGTCCAGATGGTGTGCCATGCCGAAGCATCCTTGGAATCACCCCTTTTACCGATGGCTAGTTCACTGAAGTAGCTTCATCGTGCCTCTTCGATATTCTTGTGCTAAACACGGGCTCACTGCAGCATTTGTCGTATATTAGACGAGCACCCGCACTCATTCTGCTGGAGATGGTCCCAGATACGTAGAATAGAAATATTTTATTTACAATCCTCTGTTTGGCATTTGAACCAGTCGAAAGTATTGTTTTAGATCGTGGTCATCGCACGTTATTTTATGAAAACCTTCTGATTTAAAATCCAACGTGATGCAACTGTTTAGCCCATTCATAATCTTATGTAATCCGAATGGTCTTTTTACCACTTTAAACCTTTGGTTTAATCCTCCATGTTTAAAATCTGTGTAATACAAACGACCCATGGCTTCATCAAGCTCCCAAATTACACCATGTTTTGTTAGAACGGTGATGAAGTCATCTCTACTCAGTCCTGCAAATTCTAGCATAAAAACATCGGCAAATTGTTCCTCAACGAGTGTGAGCTCTTTAGCCTGGTTTTCGCCAACGAAGAAATCAGGAACAGCCATGCTTTGTAATTTGAAATATTCCGAAACGACAGGGAGTATGAATAAGAGCATGTATTTTTGAATGCAATTTTTTATATACATGAGATGAAACTTAACGGATGAATTACAGCTTGTAATGATAGATTATCGCTGTTATAAAAGCGAAATTTAAAAAAGTAATAGCTGTAACAAAATGGCATGTGTGACAAAATAAATTTGAATTTTGTGAACAAATAGCGATGTAATTTATACCTCGTATTTTTCGCTTTTTTACTAAAAGCACGTTTATCTATCTCATCGTACAACAACACCTAAATAACACATTTTTCTGGTCTACAGAAACTAACAGTGATCATTGGCTTTTAGTTCATGGGGTAAGCAAGTGTGCTAGCCCGCATAACACCTCTGCAGGCATCTTAACGGAAAGGTATGCTGCAACCGCACTGGTAACTTAACGCGTAAGCCGTGACTTAAAGCACCCCTTCCGGAGCATTCCAAAGAACTCTTCTTCTCGGGCTTTACAGATAAAAATAATTCACTGCAACCTAATATCCAGGCAAGGAAACCCATTTAATATTCGGTCCATCATCGGCACATCTGGAAGAGATAACATACAGTTTCTCTCCCATTCTCCCAACATATTGAACATTTTCTTCCGCATACCTACCGATAGCGCAGTATCCGGCGAGGCGGTAGGTGTACATGAGCGTTGATACGCATTTTGATTAACGCAGCCCATCAATTGCCGATTAATAACCTTCCGAGATGGCAGGGATGGATTAACTAAATTCACACGTCTGAAATTGCTTGTTACTACTATCGGTGCGTAACTGCACGGATTACCACGTTATGTGGTATGAATCACTTCTCTGAGAAACGTGTGTAGCTAACACAACGTTCCGGTGATCCATGTGGCACCCAAAACATTTGGATGACTGTCCAATCGTTGTTCAACTGTTCTTCTATTTGAAGAGGGCACATGTTCGTAACTTTGCTGCTGCATTGTCACCCAACCGATGCGCGACTCCTCATAGGCTGCATTCCTGCAATAAATAGAAACATAGGACATCGCTTCATTTAGTGCGTAGTTCATCACCTGTTGCGGGGGAGTGATCAACAGGTCATTGCATAGAATTAAAGAGTAGGGCCACATCCTTAAAAATGGCTATTACAAGTTGACAATCAACTCTTGCAGTATTAAAACGAGTAAAAAAAATATTTGAGAAAGATCGAACTAACTTAATTTTTAATCGGTCAAGATTGAGAACCGGGTTCGTTTCACTGATCCGGAATCACCCGATATCAATGACGTGACCAAATCATCAGAGTACGCTGCAAATACCAATAAAGCCTGAGATCGACACGACTGAAACATTTTAACACGCTTAAGACACCTAAATTTGGTATTTGACTTGCTTATATCAAATTTCTCGAGGTTCTTAAGTTTAACGATGTACTGGAAGAGATCTGGTTTGTGGATATTGATGCCCACCAATTTGATCTCTCGACACGTTGATTCAACACTGCTTTGCTTGTCATTTGCATTAACTGCGCACATGTCGTTTCCGTGTATTGTTAAACTTTGGATTGCCTGATTAGCTTCCAAGATCGTAACTACATCAACATCAGTGTTCTGTATATGCAGCGTTAAGTGGTTCAGTCTCGGTGCTATGGACAGGTGGTTCGTAACAAAATCGCAACTGTCTTTTGTTATCGTAATTTCCAACCTCTCCAGATCAACATATCGTGTCAAACCAAGCATTGTGATGAGAAAACCATCTGATACCAGTGATTGTACACGTTTTGTCTCATCTGTTTTGCTATGAGAACGACACAACTGATTCATCATAGCCTTCGGTTCACGGTAGGCTTCGTTAACTATGATTTTGATCTTTGTCAGCTGCACCAATTGTTGAATATTGACCTCATGAAAATTGCTCATCTTGTTTTTGTCCAAGATTAAAGAAGTTAATTTTTCAACTCGGTTCTTCTCTACCATCACTTTAAGGATTTGCATGTTGATCTTGCATTTTTTGATTTCCAACACCTGTTCCACTTCGATTTTACTGAAAAGCTTAGGCATCTTTTGATCCTCCAACTCACATTTAATCATAGTCAAACTTCCTAAAACTATGTTGCTCTGTTCATCCAGAGGACTTTCGCTCTCGATATGTGAGAAACTCACTTTCTCGAGAATCACATTCATCACCATTTCATGACCGATTGCTTGAAGAAATGCGGATGCTTTGAGTCTTACGTTTTCAAATCAAACGGTAAGAGCACGTTTGATGAGTGCATGCGACAAGCTCTTAAGTATTTGTGGATCATCCGATCGTATAGTTATTTTATTCAGGTAGAGAAACTCAGAAAAAAACTCACTAAGTAATATTTTCGGATTGTTGTCGCTATTTCTCGTATCTTGGAGTAGTAGATGCGTTATTTGATCCTTGTATTGGTCAATATCGGCATCATCAGTATTAAACAAGCGCTCAGAGACAATGCCATCATATTTCAGATATGGACACTTTTTCAAGAGCTTGAGATCACTGTCTGTCACTTTCTGATCGTAGACAAGTTCGAACAGGGTTAGGCATACTTGGGAATTCTCGGAAAATATGATACTCAAAGCGCCGCTAGAGACAATATTTCGCGGAAGTACCAGCCGCCTGAGATTAGAAAATCTGCTCAATGTTTGCAAATCAATATCAGCAAGAATGCTGCCGCTTAAATCCAGAACAAACACAGTTCCCCTGTCAACTTCTGTTTCTCTCACGAATGCATGAAAGCTAAATCGGTCTAAATCGAATATAGATGCCACCAATCGAGTGATGTTACACTTCTTAGCCATGTTTCTTAGCAGAAGCAGGTCCTCAAAGTTAACATAGTAGTCATCTAAGGTTAAATGAACAGCATCAAAGTGTGACAGCAACACAGGAAGAAGAATGTGAATATTATTTTTTCGATCAGCTGATCGATAAATCTGTGTAAACTTTTGATTGACAGAAATTTCTATGGCTCTAATATCTTTTTTTCCGTTATTTATCTCATAATTTTCAATATTTCCCACAAAAACTGTTTCTAGGCTACTGTCAGGCCTTAGGGCAAAACAGTCCAGCAACTTTACGCCGAAGTACATTGCCAATATCTTTGGAAACACAAGCTCACATTGAAGTATAACTGAAGGTGGGGTGTATGAGACAAACGAATGCAAAAAGCTTGTGTACACCTTCACCAACGTAATATACTGCATTGATGCTTCCACATCGGTATTCGTATCAGAGAATAATATATCATATCGGTTCACGCGGTCATTAACGCTCAGTCCCACGTACTCATATAACAAATATAGCAAACTCATCAGTTCGTTGATAAACGATTGCTTGGGAATACCGAAGGGACTAACACTCGGCTTTTCTTTCGAGGATAGCACGAAATAGTGCGAAAATTCATTTCGGAATGCTGATGCGATTGTTGAAAAGCTCTTGACACGTTGACCGAAGAGATGCAAATAGTTTTTGCACAACTCTGAATCATTGCGATTCACAATTCTATTTCCTGTATCAGATAATGACAAAGTACCACCCGCATATTCTTTGAAAAAAGAGTCAGCATAGTTCTCACCTATTACCAAGCCTAGGAACGTCAGAACAACAAAGACATTTCTGTCTTTTAGTATTTTCTCTAGGTTATTAGATATCACAGTTCGGTAAAGTAGACTTGAACATAGATCAGCATCCGAAATGTC